>NW_010326592.1:0-5755 GCF_000700745.2 Antrostomus carolinensis | reverse complement strand
ATTTTATTAATAGATGATTGGTGTTTATCAAACCTCTGACGTGATATTATTCTCTTTCTAGTGACAGAACCGTGCTGGAAGAAGAACTTCAGAAGCTTATTGAAGCTTTGATTGAGAATTTTCTTGAACCTGATAAGAACAGACTGATCTGGCGCTCGGCTTAGATCTCCTCTCACTGGTGTTCGATGAATCCACCTGCACTGCCTCGTGTGAAACCAAGGAACCAAGAACAGAGCTCAGTTCCATATGTGTGCCTGTGTGTACGTGTGTTCTAACAGCTACACTTCCATTCTCTAAAGAAGCAGCATTCTTTTGTCAGGCTTTCCAACCAAAGTCTGGGCTAGAAAATTGGGATAAGGAAAGGAAGTGAGAGAAAAGGATGGAATTTATTCTTAATTTCCCATCCTTTTTTTGACCAAAAGACTCATTAACCCACACCAATGCAAATAAACTGCCCTAGGTAAGTTTAAAACAGCTGATCTGAACCAGTAGAGCTGGTTTTAACCTCATTTAAAGTACCTAATACCTTTTTGTGAGTGAAAAGGTTTTCAAATCAGGTAGTTGTGGTGTTTGAAAGCGATCGCTTCAGGCTGACAAACAAAGTCTGCTTCTTCATAGCTGTGGTGTGTGACTGTAACTCTCATTGTCACAGGTCTTAATTTCCCCCCAAAAAATATTGAAGTAGAATTCAGTGCTTGGTGTTTCTTGTTTAGGCAAGTTGGTCAATATGACATTTTTCCAGCTATTTTCAGTATCCTTTCGTTGTTCAAGGTGCTCTTGGTGCATTGGATTTTTTCTCTCTCTGTGTGTGTGTGTGTGTGTGTGTCTTAAAATATTTACTTGACAGTGAAACAATAGTGGCAACACATCCAGTTCCAGTTCCAGTCTGGGTTTTGAATTACATCCTACTTTTTCAAGGTTTCCAGAGGAATAGAAACTTATTCCTTGGTTAAATTACCCATTCTAACTACCATGAGCTTCATAACCATTTTTTATCCCACATCTTTTATTTTTTCTTTAATAGCAGCTTCAGAAATTCAGTAACTTTGTATGAAAATCCCATTTTTTTTTATAGTTTCGATGACTTGAATTCATACTGTCTTAAAAACAACAAACAAAGTGGAGCTGAGACACTGACATCCTTAATTATTTTCTTTTTTGTTACCAAATCATCTTTTTTTTTTGGGTGACATCTTGTAAAGTAATTTGTTAGAATAGCAGTTTGCAAATATTATTATTCTTTATCTTTTAGGGCAAATTTTTAACAACTTCCCATTGTTTGTATCACATCTTTGCTCATCACTTTTTTCCCCCAAAAAATAGCCTGATAGAGAAATTCTCATGTAGATATCTAAGATTTCAGAGAATAAAAGGCATATTTTGGCACAGAAAAGCTGTGGAAGATACTTTAACTGAAACAATACTTCAAGAACAACTGTATATTGGTTAACTGAGGATAATATTTGTTAATGTGGGTTAATAAATTGCTAATATAAATCTTTAGAGTGAAGTCAGTCACATTCTGTATATTGGTTAACTGAGGATAATATTTGTTAATGTGGGTTAATAAATTGCTAATATAAATCATTTAGAATTAAAGTCAGTGACGTTCTGGCCATCTCGTTATCATTTTACAGTAATTAGATAAAAGAAAGAGAGAAAACTGAAAACTTCACCTCTATATTGAAGGTTACAAGAAGAAACTGAGATGGACTGAAATTTAAGTCCTTGTTTTGCCACTATTGTTAATAAATCTCTTAATTTTCTCCTCCATCTCCAGCTTTGACGCCGCAGGATTGCGCCGAGTGGGTTTTTGTATGTCGTTGCATTTTAGATGAACTTTTTCTAAAGAGCACCAAGTTTTCTGTGTCCCTGACAGGTATATTTGGCTATTTCATGCTGCCAGAAGCTTTGCACTATAACCATGGAGTAATATTTTTGCTGTATATTAATGTATATGTACTGCCAGGAGGTCTGTGTTGCACAAATTCTTGACTTGCCACCCGTATTTATTTATTTGTTCTTATTTTCAGAGAAAACTATTTCCAAATTGTTCTGCAATCGAATGAAATGTATCTAATGCCAAAAAAAAAAAATCAAATCTTTTTTTTTTTTTTTTAATTTCTTTATTTTTTTCTTGATTGTACATTTGACTGATGTGGGGGGGAAATGGATGAAAGCATTTACACTTCGAATATCCTCTTATTATTGTACAGCGCCGCGTAGGTCTCGGAAGGTGTAAAGGCATTTCTGACTGCTGCTTTTCCTTTAGTTTTCACCAAAAAAGGTGCAGATCTGGATCCTGACTGCACTGAATTTGAAGGGAATTTTTTTTTTGCTGTTTTTTTTTTTGCTGTTTGTTCCCTTGGCAGCAGATTAAAACCTTTTAGGTGTTTTGGATTTCGTTTTTAAAATAACCTACTGGTAGCTCGGAAGAGAACAAGTGACTTGGAATATATTTGAACAAAGGTAAACGCTGTAAAAAGCATCGTGTATATGCTGAAGCCAGCTGTGTGTGTATATTTGTGGCAGTTACTATTAGGAGTAAACGTCTTGTGAGTTATGTTTGTGCTTCTACGAGGAGAAATCTGCAATTTCCCGTGGAGATCCGCTTTGTATCAAGTGTTGTAAGTGCAGTATGGGAAGAAATTGTGTTGATGTTTTCAAATCAGCATCCTTAGAAGTTGGTAACTGTTCATAGTCTAAATATCTTTAATTAAAAAATAAAAAATACAGGGTGTTAAGTACCTGGGATTCTCCTCGTCAGTAGATTTGAGCAGTAAGTTACAGATGTCGTAGTGCTTTTGGAATAACAGCAACGGGCACGATCTATTGAATGTATTTTTAAGGGTATCATAACTCGTGCTGGTTTTTAAACTGCTGCTACCATCGTTTTCCTACTGTATTTAAACTGGTTTTGTTATATTTATACTGTTCCATTTTGTGGAACTCTCCTCCTTTATCCTCCTCCCTTTGATCTTCCCTTATTTCTGGTACTGTGAAGGACTGTAATTCTCTTGTTTCCTTGCCCTATAACTTCGTTATCCATCGTGTTAGAGTTCGTTGGGGCTGGTGCACAACCTTCTCTCAGTCATCAGCTGTTCTTTACAACTTCTCAGATAAGAACAAAAGCTTTTCAGACTCGAGGAGGAAGCAGATAATAGATCAAAGTCCACTGTGGATGATGTTTACTAGTTTCAGTTAAAATATCCCTTTTCAAAGGCTGGTTTTCCAGCAAGTCATTGGTTTAATTTGTAATCATACAGCCAAGGATTTGCTTTTCCTGTTTGATAAAATTAGGATTGGCTCAGTTTTGGGGTTTTTTTTTCCCCTTTTTGATGTGACAGGCTTAATCTCTGTCTCACTCAGATATGTGATGAAGTGTTTCCATCAGCCTGGGATTGGGAGCTTTTATAACTACAAGAGACTTGCCAGGCAAGGTTGAATATCTACCACACAGAGCTTGTAGCCAGGTTTTTTATTCTAGTTGTGATATTGTCCAGTCTGTGGGTCAGATAATTTCAAGTGCTATTCACATCTCTCCTCCTGCACCTCTGAAGGATGCTTCTTACCATGGCATGAGCAAATCATCAGCTCTTGCTTGGAAGAGAAGGAGGGAGCGTGTTTAACACGGGACAGTTTGGCTGGAAGCTCCAAGCACAGCTCTGGCTATAGCCTGAAGCTCTTGTTTCATGTTTGCTGTTGGCTCGGTGTCCTGTTCAGGTGGTGACACAGTTCTCCTTCACCTGCCCTTCACTGGCATCTCCAGCAGGATACAGCTCGAGGGAGCCAACTTGGGCTGCAGGAGAACTGGGGTTTTGACAGTGTAGGTCTCCTAATTTCCTTAATTTTAAGGAGCTCTTCCTTTTAAGGAGAAAAAAACCCCCATATTGATATAATCCACAGAATAAATTAAGAATTAAATGTCTAGATGTTTCTGTTTCAGATGTTGAGGTGACTTACAACATGCAGCACACGCTGCCTGGGGCTCCTTTACCTGCCTTGGGCAGTTCTTGGCTGCTCTCAAGCTGTTGTATCTTTACTTGGAGGATACTTACCTGCATGTTGAAGTTGATGGTGTTATTCCCTGATTTAATGGTACTCAGGTAGCACTTTGTGTCCCCTCTTTGGCTCCTTGATATATTAAGGATTTGGGCTCCTTTCTTATTAAAGGGGAGTGTGTTTGTGTGGAGCTGTCAGAGTGTTGAAGGAGAAACCATCAGGTGGAATGATGGTTTCTGTCATTTGGAGTGGGGTGGAACTTGTGATCTGCTTTACCAAACACTTCCAAAAGCTTTAAAAAGCACTTAGATATTCTTTTTAATTTTAAATCCATTCTTGTCATCACTTTATTTTGTTTTCCCCCCTCTTTTTACTCTCTTCTCCCCTATTAAGAGAGGAAGGCTCTTTACATGGTGACACTTGGATGATCAAAATCCATCCCAATACCAAATCCCTGGTGCACAGCACATTTTTCCACCTTCCTTTACCCTTTGTGTGCTCATCAGTAGCTTTCTACAAAGGTGATTGAAGTATCTGAAGTTGCATCGTTCTCCTTGTTTAGAATCCTGGGGAGTTCAGGATCTGTACTCTTTGTTTACCTGGTGTCTGTTCTTCTGTAAAACTCGGGCATAGGACAAATACAGAGTGAGAATTTGCACTTTTCTGAAGTATTTCCCTGTGTGTTGCTCTGTGGATTTAGCTGGATGAAGTGTTACAAGTAATAAAATATTCTCTTGGTAGTTGAAATCCTTCGTGTTTCTTCAGTTTTCTTTAATCAAACGTGATTGCCCCCCAAAAATGGAGCGTTTCCTGAAGAAGCTGTTGAGTCTCATCCTTCTGATGATGGTAAATGACATTTCTCCTGTCCAACTGTGACACTATTTCCAAGGGGCTCTGTATTCCAAGGGGCACTATTTCCAAGGGGCTGGAGCACCTCTCCTATGAGGACAGGCTGAAAGAGTTGGGGCTGTTGAGCCTGGAGAAGAGAAGGCTCCAGGGAGATCTTCTAGCGGCCTCCCAGTACCTGAAGGGGCTACAAGAAAGCTGGGGAAGGACTTTTCCTAAGGGCAGTTAATGACAAAACAAGGGGAAATGGGTTTAAGCTGAAAGAGGGGAGGTTTAGATGAGATATTAGGAAGAAGTTCTTCACTGTGAGGGTGGTCAGACACTGGAACAGGTTGGCCAAGGAAGTTGTGGCTGCTCCTCCCTGGAAGTGTTTGTGGCCAGGTTGGATGAGGCTTTGAGCAACCTGGTCTAGTGGAAGGTGTCCCTGCTGCTGGCAGGGGGGTTGGAACTGGATGAGCTTTAAGGTCCCTTCCAACCCAAACCATTCTATGATTCTATTGAAGGTGTCACCAAGGACTGGCAGGCTAGTTGGGACCTGACACCACTGATGCCACCACAGAGCAGGTGGGAAGAGAACCAAGGTCAAGGGACCAAGTTGAGGAGCAACCTGCTGCTGTGGAAGCCAGAGCAGGTGATTTAGTGGAGAGAGTGACTACCCAAAATGGGGGAGAGTGGGTCTGATGGGTGACACATAAATAATGCTTTTTCCTTTGAGCCAGGCAAGAATCAGAGGTGAAAAGTGACCCATGTCTGCAGCTCCCCCCTCAAGGGACACTTCACTGCTTCCCACACATTCTCCTGCAGGAACTGACTGCTCATGGCTGGGATGGGTGTTCTCTCTGCTGGGTGGGAAACTGACTGGATGGTGGGACCCAAAGAGTGGTGGGGATGGAGTTAAATCCAGCTG
>NW_010326591.1:0-12380 GCF_000700745.2 Antrostomus carolinensis | reverse complement strand
GGGGGGGGGTGGGGGGAAGAGGGAGAATGAAAAGAGCAAGCATACAAGCTCAAGAGCAAAGGAGAGCCCAGTTCAAAGATGTGTGAAGCTGTGCTACTTCATGGTTCACAGCAGGAACTGAGACCACACCTAACACAGAGGGAAGTATTAAGAAAGGAAACAATAAAAAGTAACACCAGGTTTTTTACTTGCTGCAGAAATCTGCACTTTCTCAAGCTTTCAAGAGAACTTTCAAGAAAATTTGTCAGTACTTAATTTATACTCTGGGAAGATTAACATCTTGTGTGTGCCAGGTTGGAAAGGGAGGCACTTTTCAGGGAGACAACATGCCCATCCACTTCAGTGGAACTGACGCCAGACTCACCAGCTAGCGTCCATCCTACCCTAAGATTAAAGTGCCCTCTATAGGAACCTCTCAGGGAGGAAACATCATCTTCAAATATGCAAGTTATTTTTTTGTCTTTTTTTTCATACATCATTTCCTGATCGGACATTAAAAGCGTGATACTACTGAGAAAATTCATGGTTAATTTTAACTGGAAATGGTCTCATGACTTCTGAAGAAACTGACAAGGTGATGTGCACTGCTTTCTTTAATGGGATGGTTTCCCTCTTTCCCACTCTTCCACGGGCCCTTGGTTCTGCCCTCTCCCACAGGCTGCTACCAGTGTCTGTCACTAATGCTATCTCTAAACTGGATTAAATAAATTATCTGAACAAGCCCAAATCCTTTCAAAACAAACCAAAAATTGCTACAGTCAGAACAAGCAGCTAAGGACACGAGCAGGCAGGGAGTATTGGCTTTGTTGTTAGAGAAAATGTATAGGGAGCCACATGTTTGAGGGGCAGTTTCATATCATAAATGCTCACAACGTTAGGAGCATATCCTAGAACCATAGGATAGAACTGGTGACAAACGGCAGTTTCATATCATAAATGCTCACAACGTTTAAAAGAACCATAGGATAGAACTGGTGAAAAATTATCTCAGCCTGGACCAAATAGGCCAAAATATGAACCTCATAAAATGCCCTAGTATTTCCTAGCACTGTTTAAAAGTTAATAACTAACTTGAGGACAGACCCTCAAGAGGTATATATAGACACTTGATAATTATGATATTCACTCTACCAGCCCCTTGCACTATTTATTAATTTAGTAGCTGTTCATAGTATCCTTCATGCCTACAGTAAAAATAGAGGGGTAGAAATTCCAGTCCAGTAAGAACCCTGTATCCAAAACAAAATGTCCCAGATTTTCTAGCATGAGCAAGTGCTTTCTACAGACCCAAAACAACATACCACTGTCACTGTAGCTAAATGCCATTTAATTGGCAGCTAGAAAAGTCTATAATACGTTTCTTCATGAAAAAATGTTTGAGCTCTTCCAGTTTGCCAAGATGCTAATTAAAACCAGACGGCGTGTTATAAAATCCTTTCCTTGACCTGTGTTATCTTACATTGCCCTTCTGTACTTTTTTCCTAGCATTGTCTCCCTGCAGAATTATTCTAATCTTTATAAACTTGTATTTAATTTTCCTTGTCATTTTGCAGGCAGAAAAAAAGAAACTAAATGTTATTTATTTAAATGTACATAGGACATTTATTTGTTACATGGCAGAGATAACAGGCTTTTGAGGAGAGAATCTTTAGTCGTTAGAAACAAGGTTTCTACATCCTGAATAATTCACAATGAAAGAAATCTTAGTGCCACTGAAGTCACTGAAATAGTTCAAGTAAAAGCCTCACTGGAATGCCACTGACATAATGAATTGCACAATTTGAAGGATGTGTCGCATCAAACACATATTATTGTTTCATCATTGCTAACCAAAATGCTTTACAAAGCTGGGATTTGGATCAGCGCTGAAACCTTTTAAGGGGTCGTTGGTGACAGCTCCACAAGTGTATTTTACTGATGTTTTTATTGTTCCTAACAATTCAAGAAATTTGGAAAAATACCTTATTTTGGTAAGAGTTAATCCCTTTTACCTCAAGCAAATACTAAATCTGCCTGACACCCCACCCTATGGTGGGCACACTGCCACTGCACAAAGCCCAGCACAGATTCTCCATCAAGTAAGACACCACACCAAGCTGAACTCCGCAGTCCCTTTCCTATGAACCACATCCCCATGCAGAGGAGACTTTGGAGGACTGAAGAAATCCATCACATCTGTTTGCTCATATGCCAACATACTATTTACTCAGTACAGCTTTAAGAAAGGATTTGCTCTTTTGGTTGCTGGCTTTCTTCCTCAGCAGTGGGAGAGCAAAACCAACACAACATTGTTATCTAAGAACTGGCTGTAGTTTTAAATGTAATTTTTGTAGCAACTGAGAGATACATGTTTTAGTTATGACCGCTCAGAAGCTGAAGGATTTTCCCTACCTTGAGTATGAGAACATTCACATTTTGAGCTTACAATGCTCCCTATATATCATTTTTCTAAGACAACAATCCAAATTCCATACAGCTGACTTTCTTTTAGACACCAATCACTTCTAGGCATCGGCAATTTTCCACTGCTGCTGCCCTTGTGATTTAGGCAAAGAGTCATTAAAACTGGAGGGCCCAATTCCCAGCCTCAATATAATACATCAGTAAGAAGCAATAAGCTCCTTCATGAAGCAATATAGGTCCCCAGCTAAATAAATGGCACTACTGATTAAACAAAGGCACATGTGACTTTTTTTCCTAAGCATTTTTTGAAGCAAATGGGTGAATATATAAGAGAAAAAGAGAAGGACAAGAAACCAGGAGTGGGAACTCAAAAGTGCAGTAGTGACAGCACAGAAACCAGGATCTTGGACCCCAGGCATTGGAAAGGGGGACCTGAGAAACCTCCCTAGGGAACTTCTTGGAGCAAATATTGGCTGAAAAGACTTGGAGCTGCAAATAGTCTCCTGCTGTTCAATTTGCTCTTCACTCAGGGAAATGAATGCTATATATTCTTCGCAAATAAAGACTAAATCAAATATACCTGATTCCATTACCAATTTATTTTCCTAAACAGAACAATCTGAAGTAACGACTTTTCAGATAACTGTTCAGGTCAGAAGTAGTAATAGTGCTCTGCTCCATGTTTCTGACACTTCTGCCTCCCCTGAGGGAGGCAGATCTCCCTTCATATACACATTATATACATTAAGATCTCTCTCTCTCTCAAGAGCTATATATAGCTTCCATTCACAGGCAACCACCACAACCACTTATTCATTCTTTTCATGCTTTACCTGCTGTTTTCAAGGCTGCCCTGATGCTAAAAATAGCTTCGCATATTAGAGGAGGGTTGCTATAGATTCAGAGTGGGTGACGCTAGGAAGACAGCTAAATCGCTCCTTGCCGAGGACGTGGAGGATCCGTGCGGATGTGGCTGACGGGCAGCTGTGTTATAATCTGTGACCTGGGCTGTGGTGCCCTTTCATAAAGACTCCCAGGCTCCACGGCCGGGGTATTTGTGTTCTTCTGAGACTGCAATGAACTGCAAATCAATACAAATCATGGATGTCATAATAAGTTTAAGGCTTTGGTTTTCATACTGTAGTGTTAGCTCACAGTACAGCAGTACCTTCATATATTAATAGCACATTAGCTTCTTTTTAACTGGGAAAACAATTTAATATTCTGTTGTATGGGCATATTTTTCTGCAGGGATTGATGTCTCCAAGTAAGGAAACATCAAAATGCTTTGCTAGTTGTTCTTACTACAGAGTTGAAAGGATGACAATTCCTCATCTGTTTGATTACCTTCAAGACAGCAATGAAACCACATTAAAAAATTGTACTATGTATCGTTGTTTTGAACTTCTGGCAGCGTGTCCTCTGACAACGCTGACAAAGCTAATGTTAATTTTGGAAGTTACCTCCCTGTCTACAATTTAATGGATAGTGCAAATGAAAAACAAAACTCCTTATATGTAACTTTCCAACTTATATACAGCATAAAACAGTGAACTGTGCTATAGATAAGTGCCATTTGATTGTTAAGGTTATGAAACCTATGTTTTCAAAATTTGTCTGACAAAAAGCTTTGGCATTATAGGAAATATTTTATTTTTGTCAAGGTGTAACATGGAAGTTTTGAGGAGTGTCTCTAGAACATAGTTATCTCTATACTCTGCAACTAAAAGCACCTTAAAATATTTTCCAGCTTTTAAAAATCACTTTTCTACATCAGGAGAATATCATTGGTTGCAACCTTTCAGAATGCTGAAGATCAGATTAATGGAGATAAAAAAGTGTCTGAATAAGACTTTTTTTTTTCTCCTAATGTAGGAAAATCCTTCCAAGTGGTAACAAGTGATCTGGAATTTGAAGGCAAGATAAATGAGTTAAAGTGCAAGTTGCAAGAAAGAATGGATGGCAAGATCTTGGTCATTAAAGTAACTCCTACCTAGAAACATGGGAGTTTTATTGCACAGTATACATTAGCTCCCAAGCATGTAATAAACCAGGTTTGTTTCTGCATACTGAATACCTTAAACTCACTCAGCTACTTGAACTTTCTCCAAAATTAGGTAATTTTAGAAAATTACAATGAAAAGTTGCAGCTTGACAAAAAATTGTATTATGAACTGAAATGTAATGTTTCATGTCCAAATACCAATTTTCTAGTTCTTAAAACTTGTGGATGGATTGTGACCACATCTAAGATAAATGAGGTAGTCAGAAAAGTATTTTCCTTTTGTTAACAGACTCAGGATTATAAGAACCTGCCAAATACTGACTCTGTTAAGGCTGAGGTTCAAATAAAAGTTAGTTGTACAGTGAAAGAGTAGCATGGATTGACTAAAATAAGATTATTAAAATATATTAAACCAGATCCTAATATAACTTTACATAATACAATCCATCTTTTAAGAACTATATATTTGAAGACAGTGTACTGCAAACTCGAGAGAAATTCCATGATATGCTAAAAGAAATGGGTTTTCATTCAAATCTCACTTCATTCCCTGACCCTGACCTTTCATGTGGTTATATTTTACTTCCATTTAAGAAAGGCAGTCGTCTAGATATGTAACTGTTAACATTTTAATGTACGCTTGCAAATTGATTGTGGTTTCACCCCCAAGGTACAAGCTGAAATATCTATTTTTACTTGTTATAGATACTTTCCTCACCAGTTTTTTGATTCTCCCATTTTTACTTCTAGAGTTGTGGATATTGCACAGCTTAGTGTTGCTGGCTATAAGTAACATAACTCATACATAACAAACTTGATATTTGAAACTAAGTTAGACTAATTGTTCCCATTCAGGATAGTTATCTTTCCATTCCACTTAGGTGCCATGGAACGAATAGTATCCTGGCAATACTTTCAATAGAAAGCTAGATGGTATTTCAATTCTTTATGCCTGAATTATATTGGTGATTAAATAACAAAAAAATGTATTTAATTTGAAATATAAGCCCTATTATTTCCTAAATCTGGCAATTAGTAGTATACTTTTACTAATGAAAAGTCAGTTCTAGCAGAATGGCTAATGGCATTACTAATTAAATGAGGTTGCACAGTAGTACTCTATAAGTTTGTTCATACCTTTATATCCCTGTATCCTTCAGTTTCCAGTGAATGATCAGCTATTGATCACCTCAACCCAGATACTATCAGCCTCTACATGCAGTTACTGTATTACTTTACTACATAAGTAATCCCATTGAAATAATAAGGTAGAATGAAGGTTGATTCTGTCATCATTATGCCCTATTATGCTCTTATACCTTATTTTTCAACATCTATCTGTAAGATTCCGAACGCTTGACTATACCACTGTATATTGTAAATACTCTCTGCCATGAAACATTTGCTTAGCTTTAAGAAAACCAGTGGAAAATATTGTGATGAACATGCCTGACCAGCTGCATACTACAGTTCACAGGACTGACCTTGATTCCTGGATTAAGATCTCAACTTTAGGTTAATCAACACATCTCTAAAAACACAGGTGTTTTCTGCAATGTGCATATGGGAGTAAGACCTAATTTTTCTATTACATTCTATCTTAGTCTCAGACTATGAGGCACCTTTCTTCTCCAGGTTTTCTACACCAGGTACAGGAGCAGTGCTTAACTGCTTCTATGACTCAAGACAGTGATTCGTCATTCACCTTTTTAAATAGAAGACTTTAGATTCCATATATTAAACTGTAAATGACTTATACCTTGCCTCAACTCTCATCAATAAGTGAATTATTATGAATATATATACATGGTAGAGATTATGCACAAAAATGAGTATCAGGAATCAAGGGAATGCATATCTTTTCCACTACAATTTAAATATGCAATGGACTGTAATTTTGCTCACATATTCTTTTTATTTTCACAAAAAAAAAGTCAATCAGGAAACAATATAATTTAAAGAAAATAAGTAGCTTGCTTCTTTGTTAGTTGTTGGGGTTTTTTTTATTTCTGCATTACTACATTTTCCCTGTCTCTTGCTTATTATTTTCTTTAATTTTTCCCTTGTATAACAACTCTGATGTCAAACTGGAAAAAACAGATTTCCCTTTTTCTTGGATTTATGTATTTGAATGCCACCAGTCACTTTGCACCATAACAGATCTAGACGTAAAAGCAGGATTAAGCATTCTTTGCTCTCTTAGGAAAATGTTCATACTTTGGGGAATTTAAGCACAATGCACTTCTAAAATCTCCTCAAATGAAAACTGGAACACACCAGGGGAATTAGTTTCTGTATTCTATTTATTTCAATGCAAATTGATAAAACTTAGTAGTAGTATGTTGTGCATGTTGATAATTACTTTTTAATTAAATTCTTGATAGGCTGAAGTCACTATACTTGTTTATACATGCCTACATGTATGTGTAATCTTTTAGTAAGCTTTGCCCTCAGCAGAGCTGCCAGACTGTAAGCTCTGGAGACCAAAATTACCTGCCACACAGCAAACATGGCAGTCGCAGTGACAATTAAAGGACAATAGACAGGAGTATACATAATATAACTCTAGGGGATTTATTAGGTAAAATTCTTTACTTACTGTAAAAAAAACCCCAAAACACTAAACGGTAGTTTTTTTAATATGGGAGGTTGCTTCCATGAATTATTTTTTTAATGCAAGTCTGCTTTATTATTACTTTCATAACTGAATCAGTCTTTATAGGGTCATACTGGCTTTATTTACAATACACATATTAACAAGGGCTTGCAGCTTAGTTTATTTTAATGGTATTTTTTGAAATTTACAGAAATTCTAGGATCAAGCTTGTTGCTAGGAGTGTTTCCTTAACTGCAACAGAATGAATGAATGAAACAATCTGGTTTTCAAGATATGAGAAAATTCTTAGACCTCTGTATTCATAGTCAAGAAAACTAAAATAGATGTTAGAAATTAAAAGTTATAAGTCTTCATTTATCTCAGATTCATTAGCATGTTAAGAGTGTAAGTGATGTTACCATCAAATAAAGTGTTGAGCATGACTTAAACTAGCTCAGTCCATGATCATTAAGCCATTTCCTCATATTTTTCTTCTTGGAGATTTTCACATCAACTCAAAGTTTCAACTCCATTTTTAATAAGTCTTTGATATTTTTTTTCTCCTGTCAGCAGAAAAAAGCTTAACCTGGAATTTGAGATGTGTACTGTCCATTTCTTGAGCTTTGGATTAGCATTTATAAAACCAATTCCCAAACTTTGGTCTCAAAGTGCTCCGTAGATGGTCAACAGAACCACTGCCTTCAGATAAAAGTCTGACACTGGGTTAGGCAATATGTAGCTGAGAGGTTTGGAGTGATTTGTTCACCCTAGAAGTACAGGAGCCTGGGATAAGAAAGGTCCATGGGTCAAATTCTACATCACATGGCCTTCTAAAATTCCATCATCTGTCAACTCCGCCTTTAGTTATACAGAATCAGGGACACATTTTCAAAAGAACCAAGTTTTCCAAAGTGTTTTATCATACTGGAAGCCTTAGTGTTCTAGAAATTCTGTCCCTATACCGTGTATTTGACATTGATCACCAATGGTGTTAATCAGGAATAATTAAGATGAAATCTTCCACCAATAATGGGAATTTAAGAAATTCTATACTCTTGTAATAGGATTAGATATCATATTATTATGCCTATTTTATCTTATTAAAAAATACAATGCAGTACAGTGATTGGAGTTACTTATCCAAAGATCTGGGATTTTGGAACAAGGGAGGAAACTGATGCTATTTTTTCAAAGGCACTTTTCTAACAATGATTGCACACTGAAATGGTAATTGCAACTCCAAAATAGCAAAAAACAGCACAGCTGCTCCTGAAATAGTTGACACAGCACAGGCTTGTCTATAATATTTTTTTTAACTGACTCTATGCTGGAAAAAAAAATAAATCCAGAAGTACTTTTATTTAATAGGTTACTTTATCAGCCAAACAAATAAAACTGCATTTGCCTTTTAGCTCAACAACATTGACATCTAGTGGCTAGTTAAACTCCACTTTGATATCCTTTGTATGACAAAAACCATGGAACATACCACTTACTGAATTTGACAAAATAAATATGCATTTCAACAGCCTGCTCTCTTTACATAAGCTCTAGATGATTACAGAATGACAGTAGTCTTTAATGACTAGTCTGGAGTGACCAGTTGCAGTGATGGGAACTGGTGAGCATGAGCCATTGCCCCTCAGCACAGTCCCACTGGTTTTCCCTGACTGTCAGGAAGTCTTAGGCTTGGGAGTCAGCTGCCTGACTTAAGTATACAGCTGGCTCAGGGCTCCTTGGATGCATAGTGCATCCTGAAAGTGGTACGCAGGTACCTCTAAAAGAAGAACTACACTTGCTGAATGTGATGTTACTGACATATGGGAACGTCCATTTTTAGTTCTATTTGCTTTTCTACAAATTACTAGGGGACTTCAGATAGAGGGAGATGAAAATCAGGAACACAACAGATGCCGTGAGTTTGTTTGTAGTACAAAGACAGGAAAATAAATGATTTGGCAACTTCCTTCATAGATATGTAGAAGATAGGAAGGTGCCAATATAAAATAATGTTAGAAAGTCTAATTTCCTCATTTTTCAACAGAATAACTGGCTTAATGGAGAAAGAGGAAAGATTAGACAGGATGAATCTCAATTTTACTAGCATTCTTGATGGTTCCTTATTACTGTCTCATAATCAAACTCAAATATAGTCATATATGTCCTCCACAAACATCTCTTACAATGGATATGGTTGTCAGTGACTGCCTTGCCCTCGTTTTCTATACCAGTGGCAGCTGCCTCTTCTGGCCTGCTGGCAAAGCCACTACATTTGCTTCTTTAAAATTTGACCAATTTTTTAATTGGCTAACCAAACTAATTTTGACCAAACAAATCAGAGGCTCTTGAGTTTAAGCAACCTTACCAGAAAATCTTAGGAGGCAATAATCTCCTGAAAGAAGGTTGAGGTATTTCTTCCTAGCTAAATACTGATAAGGACTAAACAGCTATGCTTAGTGTTTGTTAGAAATCTAAAGAGGAATCAGAGTCTGAAGAAAAGCAATAAAACATCTAAGAGTTCTCAAAAATATAACCTATATGGAAAGGTTGAAGTACTTTCATTTCTTAACAGGGAAGACTGTGGGCATATATGCCTTCCAGTATTTAAAGATTTGTTATTCAAATGATGATCAGTTCTTGCTTTCTGTACCAACTAGTGTAGGGTATTAAAAAATTCTCTCAAGTAGCAACAAAGGAGATTCATTTTATATAGAAGGAAAAAACCCCTATATACTTAAGAGGTTAACAGATTAAGCTATTTATGCTGTGACA
This sequence comes from Antrostomus carolinensis, assembly GCF_000700745.2. Lineage (NCBI taxonomy): Eukaryota > Metazoa > Chordata > Aves > Caprimulgiformes > Caprimulgidae > Antrostomus > Antrostomus carolinensis. Next base: position 2,604 of record NW_010326591.1, on the reverse strand, counting down.
TCTCCTATACTGGAAGCTTTTAGGAACAGCTCAATAAATGTCAGGTATGATTCTTTGAATTCTGCACCTCCATGATTCAATACCTTCTTTCGGTACATAGACATTGGAAAAAGTACCTTCCGTAAAAATATAGGAGAATTAAATAAATAAATTAACAGGTTACTTAAGTTAACATAATGCCATCCTCAAATGATAAGAAGGTCAGAGGTCTGCCCTAAACACATATCCTAGATGTTAAAATGTACCTTTTATTCTCCAGTATAAATTATAAGAGTCAATATGTATTTATAAATCTCTTTATGTCAGCAACAGTTTTACCACCCATTTAATGAATTTGGATGACTGAGAAGTGGCAAATTCAATCAAATAATTTTTGTCTATTTTTTTGCCTATTGGGGCTATCTCCATGGGCTACATAATACGATTTGAGATTACGTAGGTGACTGGAAGAAAGTCAGTATGAATGTTCATACAGAGAAGCTGAGGAACTCTTGGGATTATTTCTGAATCATGGACATTACCTTGTATTATTAAGAATATCCCTGGCAAGAATTTTTGGGGAAGAAATTTCCATTTCTTCTTCCCAAAACTTTCTATGGAATTGTTACACTGAGTCAGCAAAAAACTCAGTGATTAAAGTTGAGTAAACAATATGTTGATTATTTGAAAACTTGAGAGAGAAAACATTTACTTCTTGAATGTTTTAAAATCATGTCTTAAACTTTCTGCATACACTCAGCCCATTTCTAGATTTAGGGCAGAAGTAAAGTTAAGAACTAGAGTGATGTTGTCTCCTTTGTGGGCCATGAAGTTCAGGGCTACTGTAATTTAAGAGTATAGTTTCACGTTACTGCTAAGCTGATCTAATAGAGAGCTGCTGCTGAAAGGGTTACCCTTGTTTCTCACCTCCCCCTTCCCTCCTGTCCCATCCCTCCATCCTTAACCTTTTTTCACACTAGCACTGTTACTCATCAGCCACCACAGCAGGATAGTCAGAGGAGCTAGACTGGCTGAAAATTAAATACTGCAGTCCAGCAGAAGTGATCAGACAAGCACTAGTGCCAGTTCAAGAAGAGGAATGCTCTCTTCAGCAGCAGCTGACCCATAAATTGATTTACCTCTAATGGAAAACTGTGCTTCTAAGATTTGGTTATACAACCACTGAAATCCATCTTAAAACCATAGCACCTCCCACCCTGCAAAGAGTTACGCCCACCTCTTCATTTTTCCATATCTTTCAGTCCAGTGGGACTCAGATGAGAGAAGTGTCCTTTTTTGTGTCAAAGCATGTTGATGCTAGATTTAAACTATGGAGCTACTCCCATAGGATCAAGCTATAATCCATATACCAAGGGCTAAGGACAGGTCCAGTTTCCACTTGCAATTTATTCAGGAGGCCATTTCTGATCCACTTCCCCAGCTGTAGCTTATCGTAGCCCACATATAAAAAGCAGTCAGGTGGCGTTTGAAAGTAACACAGTCAGATATCAGAAAAGCATATCATAGTAAGATGAAATTATCTAGCTGCTATTCTCAGAAAAGCTGTTTATAAAATAACTTCAGCATCTACAACAGTTGTTATAGTTGGACTCACTGCAGAATTTTCCTCTGTCCCAGAAACTTTATTTTTTCCATATGCGGGCACAATGCCAAGAGATTCAAGAATTGTAAATCTTCCCTCTACCTTTCTCACTTTTCTTCAAAGTGCATAATCAATGATATGTTGGCCCAGTTTCCAGAATCATGTCAGGATTCATTCACACTAAAGCAGTCTGCCATTTCCATGAGAGGAACAACAAAAAGATGCCTGCTATTACAGCTTTGTGGGTATACATTATTTATTTTGAGATATTTAAATTATTAATTAGGATAATTCCATTTTTGCAACAGAGTCTCTGCCCTTCAGAGGAAACGGGCCACTTTCAGGAGGACTTCAGCAGAACACTGCATACACTCAAGTAAGCATATTGCCAGTCAGTTCCTTTCCACAGGACCCTCTAGTATCACCTTTACATCCCTTTAGAGTGATAATAATTATCACTATATTACAATGACAGTTTTCAATTTTGAAAATTTCCCTGTATTAAGTGTATCTGTGGTTTAAGGCTCCAGGAATCAGTAACACAGATGGAAACTCTGATGCAGTCCAGAGAAAAGAACCCGTGATGCATTAAAGCATTTCAGACCTCGGCAGTCAAAATGCTGGTTCAGGTACTGTGCGCCCTAATGTTTGATGGGAAACAGTATCAGCTCCTTGACAGCTGCTTGCTATATCTGATGACTTAATGCTGAACATTGGTATTTCCCAGCCAGCTTATGAGAAAACAGTTTCAGTTTACAAAGCTCCTTTCTCTGATGCAGCCCACAGGCTCCCAAACTCTATCACCCAGTTGCCGTTGGTCCTCACAGAGAAAATGGGTCACATACAGCTTTTCCTTCTTCTAACTGCGAGATGCGATTTAAAAGAATAAAACCGCTAAAACATGTGGAAAACAATGTCACATATTACCTTGCCGAGGCTGCCAGGACGTTAATACGTCTGTGAAGGAGGTCTGTGCCGCGGTCAGGGCAGCGCACACACCTACTGCACGAAGCCCGGCCCCG
>NW_010326590.1:23477-34994 GCF_000700745.2 Antrostomus carolinensis | reverse complement strand
CTGCTGCTGTCCCTCCAGGCCATGCCTCTCGCCTGCCAGCCCTGGGGGGACAGTGGTGCAGCTCTGACCAATGCTTGGGATTTCCTAAGGGAGGGGAGAGATAGTCTGGCGTCCCTGGAGTAGCATGAAGATGTTCTTGGTTTATGAGCAACAACCTTCTCTTTATTCTTCTATAATCTGGGGCTAGCTGGGAGGTTATATCCTTGGATGGGATATAATGGATTATTCCTTTCACAATACCAGTACAGGAGTGGGAAGTGACAGCAGATCTAACTTCTGAAGCTCAGAGAGGGTTACCTTCAGTTAGTATGCAATCCTTTAATTTGTTAGAGCATGGATCTCCCCTCTGCAGACAATGTGCTACACAGAGTGACGGAAACATGAGGGTTTCTGTTTTGCCCAGTGGCTTTTTATGCATAGGAGATTAGGAATTATACCAATAACATCTCTTTTGCCTTTATGTAATTTATTCTACTTGTTTGTCTTGACCTGTTTAAAAACTGTCTTCACTATTTCCATTTCATTGTCTAGTTTGGACCTGTTAATTGCTTTGGGGTTTCAGACAGTTGGGGGAATGTTGGGTTTTGTGCTAAGATATGCACATCTTTACATCCCTTTCACTCCTCAAAATGAGTTGTTATTGGTATAATAACAACAGCTTTCAGCTTTCCAAACAGCTGGAGTGCAGGAGCGCACACCAGTTCCAGCAAACGATAAGTTTAGCAGGGTCAGCTCAGCACAGAAGTAGGACGAGAGGATGCGTATGTGGTGGTAACCACTTTGTGGTGCCTTTTTCCCACCATGCAGCAAACTCTCATGGTTCAGCTGAAGGCCAGCCTGCAGAACTGAGGCAGGCCTCAGCTGGAACTCAACCAGCTTACATCTGCCACCAGTACCTTTCTTTTTTCATCTCTCCCACCCCTGTCCCTTGCCTTTCTCTAGAGCTTGCAGTATTTGGATGTGTCCGTCCTGGGTGAGCTGGTTCCTCGGCTGTGTGAACTAGTCAAAAGTGGAGTAGGCCTTGGCACAAAGGTATGTCTGTGATTTTAATAGTTCATTTGGAAATGGAGCAGGGAACACAGTGCAGTTGCAACATAAATACTGTTCTTTTGATTGTCTCTTTAAAAGAGACAGCTTGGGCTCATTCACACTGGAGTCATTTTACCTCTGAGGTTTTAATCCACCTACATTACTTGTGGTTTTCTGGATGTATGCTGCCTTAACCTCCTCTAAGCTACATGGCTGTTTTGCTCTGTGACACTTGAATGCAGAAAGTTGTCCTTGATAGCTGTAAATCTTCCAGGACCATCTATCCTGAGTGTGGGTCCTGGTAACTTTTTCACTTCCTAATTCAATTCTAGTCATTCATTTGTTATCAGCTGTTTTTCTGCTTCTGCCCTTGGCTTCTGGCTTATCAGGGCAGAGGCTCGGTGAGCCTAGATCATGTCATACAATTGCATATAGCACCACAGCAAGTATTAACAGTAATAAACAGGGGCTAATTTTTTTTTAGTCTTAACCTTTATTTTTCCCTTGAAATCTTCCAGGGAGGCTGTGCCAGTGTAATTGTGTCGTTAACCACACAGTGTCCTCAGGACTTAACACCTTATTCAGGTAAGATTTGTTTCTAGTATCAGGTCTTAAAGGTGCTTTTTATTGCTGTTCTGTAGGTGGTATTTCATCCTTATTGGCCCTTGATTTTACCACAAGAATGATCTTTATGCGTGTATTTTCCTCAGAGAGCTGTTTGAAGTTGCCTTGTCCATGTGAGACTGGCATGCTGGAGCTAGGTCTTGGGCATGTTAAGTAGCTCACCAGGTTGGAAGAGGCAGAGCAAGGAGTTGAGGGAATTTGGCAGGAAAAGACAGAAATACCTCTAGAATTTCTTGGAGCAGACTAACGATGCCAGTGTTAGTGACAGCTCTGTTGATAAGCTCTTGTTCCTTCAACTTGAGCTATGGGAGTATCATAAACAGGGACTTTGCTTCCTTGGGTCTTCATCTTCTATTTACAGTTTATTGTGATTTGATAGTAGAAAGAAGGTCACCTTTCTGTTGCAAAATAGAAACAAAGCTGAAAGCATGATCAGCTGGGGTGCTCACATCACAAGAACATTATCAGTCAAGGTGTGCAGGCTGAGGCTGGCAAAACACCAGCTCCCACTGAGCCTTGCTGTGTTACACTTCCCACTTGTTTTAACCTAAGGACCAGGCAGACCTATAACCCAGCAAACATGCAGTGAGGAACAGTGCATGAATTCAGACAGTCTAATGAAATGCAGGCTCTTGTAATTCTTGCCACAGCAAGAAAAATGTGTTATTTCTGATAAAAATGAAGTCTCTTCCAACAGGCAAACTTATGAGTGCTTTGCTTAGTGGCCTGACTGACCGCAACAGCGTGGTACAGAAGTCTTTTGCCTTTGCTATGGGGCATCTAGTCCGGGTGAGTTGGGACTTGAAATGGTTTTAGGTTTTATTTTGCTTTTCTGTTATTGGTTTTGTTGTTTGGGTTTTTTTAATGTTTGAGTGATTTGAGTCTCTTCCCTGTTACAGACTTCCCGGGACAGTAGCACTGAGAAGCTGCTTTACAAACTCAGCAGTTGGTACATGGAGAAGGAAGGTATGTTGCTTTTGGGACGTTCAGTTACAGAATACAGTGCAGAGAAAATTCCTGGTGATAGCAAAAGCTGCTAAAGAAACATTTCTATATTGTGATGCTTGGTTTCACTGGCTGAATCATTCCCATGCATTATTATACAATACTGTGCATTCCTCTGCTTCCCCAGAGGCGGACCAAGCTGTTAAAGGAAAATCGTGCTTCCCAGTCATAACATGTGATTGTTTTGCTCCTTCAGAGCCAGTTTACAGAACAGGCTGTGCTTTAACTGTGCATGCCGTGGGACGCTACAGTCCAGACGTAGTGAAGAACCATGCCAAACACGTGCTGCCCTTGGCTTTTCTTGGCATGCACGAGGTTCCCAGTGAAGAGAAAGGAGAGAAAGAGAATTCTACTCTGTGGACTGAAGTTTGGCAGGAAAATGTACCTGGTAAGTTGCATTAAGAGTGGTAAAAGCTTTCTGGGAGGCATCAGGCAAAAAATACCATGCTTACTGGAAATCTGTTTTGGAAATACAGACTTCTCATGGAAAGAAATTTGGGAAGCTTGTTTCCATTTTCTCCCTTGCTTGAGATGTTCTGTATGAATTTCAGCAGGTTAGCTCCTCTGTGGCTATTTAAAATAATTACAGAGGTGTTAATTGCTGAGGATACACAGATATAGTCAGAAATGTTTTCAAGATTTTGAGTCACTGAGTGCCACTCTAATATGACCTTGGTTGTGGCACAGATAGCTGGACATCTTTGGAAGTTTTGATGCCAGCCTTTAAAGGCTGCTGCACACTCTGAAGTTACAGGGGACTTTGGCTTGTGTCTTGGGTTGGAGGTCTCTCTGGTGATGCCTGTGGTTTCAATTTCAGTGAATGAATCTGAGGTATAGAAGGGCTCTTTTGCCGTGCTTTCTGTCTGTAGAGGAAGATTTGGATGCATGGTGAGATGGTTTTGCTGGCTCCTTCTCTGGCTTGATTTCGGATCTGCTCTCAGTCACCAGATTACTTTTCTGGAGTTTGGGAAAGGAGCTGCAAAAAGGTTTTCCAGTGACTTGTTCTTGGGGGGAAAAAAAAAATTCCTTAGAAACAGGCTACCAGAACATCTAGTGTCTGCCACAGATATAGGCTAAAGATTTTCTTTGGAAGCACCTGGAAAAGAGAACTCATCTTCAGTCAGCCTGGGAAGAATTCTTCACCCCTTTGCCTGAAGTAAGGCTTTCATGGCCAAAAAAAAAAAGATAAATCTGTAACTGTTTGTTTTCTTTTTTTCTGTTTTTGCTTCTTTGTTTTTCCTTTTTTAAAATACGATAATTTTTTTCTTTTGTGGCAAAATGACGGTTTTCCTCTGTTTGACATGCAGGTACTCAGGGTGGCATCAGACTGTACATGCAGGAGTTGATAACCATTACTCAGAAGGCTCTGCAGTCCCAGTCCTGGAAGATGAAGGCCCAGGGAGCAGCTGCCATGGCATCCATTGCCAAACAGACAGGCTCCCTGGTCCCACCGCATCTGGGAATCGTGCTCTCTGCCCTCCTGCAAGGTCTGCCAGGGAGAACCTGGACTGGGAAGGTAAAAAAGGAGCTGACACCGTATGGGTTGCTGTGAGCAGCAGCATGCAGCCCTCGAGCCAGGAATGCAATGTTCTGTGCTGCAGAGCGACATGTGTAGGGACTCCAGCTTAGGGAGTCTGCCTTTTGCCCTACATTTAGCAGGTACAAAAATGACATAGAAGGTAGAGTTCAGATTGCTTTAGGAGTTGCCTTCCCACTTAAGACTATTTCCACTGCACCCTGTTCTAGCCTTGAGGGTTACTAGCTTATGCTCAGAGACACTGCAAGACCCCTTTCCACTGCCAGTTCAGTGCAGATGGAAAGCCCAGTCCTCTGCAGCAGGAGTGGCAGGAGCCAGATACTGCTTCTCTAGGCTGGTGTCATAGGTCTATTTCCCTGCTGCCTCTCACAGCAGAGTACAAGGGTTTCTGCTGTGCAGCAGGGTTGTGCCATTTGGCTGTGTGGTATTTCTCAGTGGTATCTGTTTTACTCATTGCAGGAGGAGCTGTTAAAGGCCATTGCCAGTGTCGTCTCTGCCTGCAAGTAAGTGTCTTGAAAGAGGTGGTAACCCCAAGATCTGGGATCTGAAAAAGGAGTTTGTTGGACAGGGTTGCTGTCTGTCTGGTGCTAAGAAGACTCTAGAAAGTTGCAAACGCCATCCTGATCTCCCATCAGCATGTGTGGAGTCTCTCTTCACTCTTCTTGTCAATGTGTGGGTCACTTGTGAGAGCTGGGAGGGACGAGTGTTGCTTCAGAGGGACCCGCGGGGGTAAATGGTTGATTTAGGACAAGGAAAAGGATGTTGAGAGGCCACAATTGCTAAGAAGAAAGAAGAGACTTAGGGAAGAGATGAACACCGTAAAGGGGAAAAGAGAGGAAGAGATAGAAGAGTGAGGGAGGAAGGTGTATTGGAAGCATGTGAGGAAAGACAAACAGGAAGGCAGGGTAAGAGTGAAGAAGGGCACAGAGCATAACCTCGGTTACAACTGTTGGTAGGCAGCCGTGTGCCTGGACACAGGAATTGCTTCCTATCCGTGGGAAGGGTGGTGTTTGGGAAGGGATTAGCGTGGATCTGATAGTTTCTGCGTGCCTTGTTTCAGTGCAGAGCTGCAGAAGTCAGTGCCTGGCCAACCCACCGTCGATGATATTGTCCAGGCTGTCCTGAAAGAGGGTCGGAAAGAGAACCTGGCGTACAAGATGGTGGCACTGCGCTGTGCGGCTGGGGTGTTGCAGGCTACAAAGGAGGACCGCTTCCAGGAGCTGGCAGATATCGTCTTTCCCATGATAAAGAAGGTGACAGTTCAGCTTCCTGAGTTTTCCCTCTTTCAAAACAAAATGCCCAAGTGGTGGCAGTCCGGCTGATGCTGTTATGTACGCACCAGGCTTCTGCCCAGAAAGCTGCTGGTGTGAGGAATACCCCACACTCAGCCAGATCCTTGCTGGAACTGAATACCAGGCTGTGGGCGAGCCCTGGGGGGGTTATACCTGTGCTGCCCAAATTCTGAATTAGTCCAGCTGTTCTCTAGGCATAGTCCTTGCTGTGGTGTCCAACACTGCCCCAGCACAGCATTAAGAGTTAATTCCTGGCTGTTCTACAGGCAGCAAGAGACTCCTAGGAAGCTGTGTAGACCTCTTCTGTTCAGTGCCTGCATTGCTTAGCAGCTCTGTATAGCACAGGGAGATGCTTGGATGCGAGGCCACAGAGCCTGCTGTGCACTTCTGCAGGTTGCTACTAGTCCCAGAGCTACCGGTGGCCAGGGGGGCCTGTGCTCCATCTGTATGGAGGCACTGACTGGGTACAAGGACTGGTGTGCACAGACTGCAAGGGAAGACTGAATGGCACTGAAGTGTGTGGCTAGCCTGCCCTCATCCTTCTGTCGATCATACCTTCCCCCCATGGCCTCCACAGAACTCTCTTGAGAGCATGGGCACAGATTTGCCAAAGCATGACGAAGAGGATGAGGACATGAGGGAGAAAGAGGTGCAGATGGAATCCCTGATCTGCGCCTTCGAGACCCTGAGCAAAGCCTGGCCGAGGAGCCCAGAGACACAGCGTAAGTCAGCTAACGGTGTGCAGAGTGGAACTTTCTCTGCTTGAACTCTTTCCTGTTAAAATGAAAAGGGGAATGAGGGGGGGGACCTGGAGTAGGGAGTGGCGAGGCTTTTGAGGAGGTGCAGGATCTCACTGCCTGCAGCTTGCAAGGTCTTCAGTGATAAAACTGCCCCAACAGCTTTCCCACAGAGAAGCCCATCCTTGGGGAAATGCCCTTACTGTTACCTAAAATTCACTTCACTGAACTGTTCTGAGTTTGTGGAGACGTGCCTGAGGTGGCTTGCCTGATCAAAAGCAGCCTAGTCCTGCTGTTCACATTAATGTTTGCATCAAAGCTGGTGCAACATGGAGGAACTGGCTGTAGCTGAAAAAAAAACCAACCCAGGTCGCTGTTTATCTTCGGGTGTTTGTTAATGAGGGTGTTGGTGTGAAGACTTTCAGGGTCCCTTGTTACAGGATGTTGAGTTGGTCGTATGCAGTGACTAGCTTGATGTCACTTGGGGAGGAGCACAAGGAAGACCTGGGAGACAGAGCAGGAAGTGTTTCCTTCTGTTTTCCCTGTGGTTAACACAGTGACATCCTTATTTTTCTGTAGGTTGCTATCGCCAAGAGTTTTGCAAGTTAATGTGTGACCGTCTGAAACTCAGCACATGGAAGGTGCAGCTGGCAGTGCTGCAAGCCATGAATGCCTACTTCCAAGGGTAATTCTCCTTTCTGCATTCCACTTGGATGATGTTTCTTTTCTTTGTTGCTTTAAACAGTTTAATGAAATTGAGGATGACACTGGATTCTTGCAGGAAGTCAAGCAGACTTCTGTCCCAGTGATGCAGGGTGTCTGACGGTGTTTTTGCATTTGACAGACTAATGCTGTTTGATGAGGAGCACTCAGACCCTGTGGCTTTGACAGAAATACTGTGGGAAACCTGCTCATCTATCACCCATTCTTTAGGTAAACAGACTTTTCCTGGTTTGTGGTCAATGATTAATTGCTTTTTAATACATTCCTCCTCTGGGGGTTGGCTGGTAGAAACAGCAGATTAAGCAGAAGCTGTCAGAGATAACATTTTGCCCTTCCTTCCACTGTGTTGTGATAATTCTGATGTTGCAGTAGCTGTTCAAGACAGTACTCTGCAGGGTGCTGTGTACAGAGAAGTGAATTCCTCTGGTGCAAGAGAGCTTTGAAAGGGGAAGGTGAAGCAGACAGCAGACTCTGCAAAACCTTTCAGGAGTGCAAATCAGAAACGCAGTAATTTCCTCCTTAGGAGGATGGACCCCACCTAATCAAGCTATTACTGATTTAATGGTACACACGTTTTTTTCGTCCACAGTTCAGAGCTTTTGGGTAGATGTGCATTGGAGAGACCTAAGATTTTCTCAGACAGCCAGTGCATGAAGCTCCAAGGCTTTGAGGCAGTTGGTGCTCTCTCTGAGCAGAGCGCCCAAGGGGATATAAGTGCTACCTGTGTAATGTTGACAGTCATGGGGCTGTTCATTACTTTGGTAGTGTTCCCACTTGTCCTGTGACTCTTAACAGTGCCCCAAGTCTCCTCATACCCACATGTGGCTCTTTTTTCTGGTATGCCTAAAGGCAGGACCTACTTTAGAGCTAGCTACCAATCCAGAGACCCCTCTGGGGAAAGTTCAGTCCTCCTGGAATGAGACTTCAGTAAGATTTTAGCTCAGGAGACCACATTACTTTCTGTGACAAGCTTGTGTTTGGTGGCATAGGGTTTATGTGCCCTCACCTAATGCTACTTGTTAAAATTTCAGTGGTTTACAGCCATTACAACTCGCCAAAAGAACAGTCTTACACAGAGAAGTTGTCTGTGATCACATCGGAGCTACGCCAGCGTTGTTCCCTTTCAGCACGTGTGAGCAACAGCAGCACTGTGCTGATAGCAGTGCAGGAGGTTTAGTTGACCTGTCACCCTCTAGTTGGTCACTTTCTGTCACTATTGAATGTGTCTGACTGGGGGGCACTGCAGACTGCCAGCACGAATGAGCTCAGTGAGGTGTGCTGCAGAGGTGGTGCCTGCTCTTTGTACAGTTAGTGTGCCTTTGGTTCTCAATGTGGTTGTGGAGTTTTTTGTTTGTCTTTTAAATCCCTTAGAGAACAAAAGCTACACGTCCATAAGAACAGAAGCTTTGTCTGTAATACAACTGCTGCTCGACAAACTGCAAGGTGAGACTTTTTGCTTGCCACCTGGGAGAGCCACTGTTCGGCAAAGCACCTGGCTGTGTGGTCTGGAACCCCGGAGAGATGGCATTACCTTCTGCTTGCAGCACTGGGTGACTTTGGGGCGGTTGGGACTTGGAATTCTGTGCTTGGTGACTTGGGAAACTTGGAGAGGGCTTGAAGTAACTGTAGATAAAGTGATGGTCTAAAGTATAGGACACTCCTTGGGTGAGGAAAATGTCCAGCAAGGAGGGTCCCAGGGAGAGCACCCAGGAGTGAGTGTGTAATCAGGTTCTGGGTTGTGTGCAGGCTCCAAAGAGGAAAGACCTGTTTGTGCAGAAGGGTAATTTTGCCATTTCAGGGCCAAGTTTAGTTCCTCATTGTTAATTTAGCATTTAAGCCTAGGAGAATTTACTTCCAAGAAAGAGTCTGTTTAAGTCTTCAGGTCATACATGTCTGCAGTTGTTCTGTGGCAAATGTTTCCTTTGGATTTCTGTTATGCACTTGGTATTCCCTTCATTCTAGCAAAAATCTTCTTATATGACATGAAGTAATTGTGCAGTGGGAAACATTTGGTTCTTCAGGCCCTGGTTTTCACATGTTGCAGGCTTAGACAACCAAGCCTAGTCTAAATGGGCATGACTCCCTAGGCAGGAGGCAGCAGGACACGCACCCGAGTGTCCCTCTGAGTTTGCCTCCTCAGTAGTCTTCTCCTGGAAGAGCAGTACAGGCTGCGAGTGCAGTGTTGGAGCAGTCGCTCTTTCAGCTTCTCTGGGCATGGAGGTGGCCTGTTGGGGGTTTTTTTTGGGCATTCTGGTATTCATGTCCAGTGTCTGTCTGTATTTATCTACACAGAAGCTCAACAGTGGGAAAGCCTGACACCAGAAAGCAGAGAGCACCTCATTCGTTCATTGTCGACGATGGCGTCAGATAGCAGACCTGAGCTACAGGAGAAGGCATTTATATTGAAGAAAACACTTGAAAATCTCAACTGAGTTGTAAAACACAAACTATAAAGTGCCATGTAAAACAAAACAAAACAAAAAAGTGCAGTGGTCTGAAAACCAAGTGGGAAAATGAAGATTACTCTGTAGCATGCATCATTCCTGGCCAAAATAAAAAATGCCTTAAGTTCTTTTCCCCGTTAATGTTATTTTTACTCTTTTAAGCTGATGGTTAGTAGTTTTATCAGTAAATACCTCTAACGATCTGCCCTAGAATGTTTAAAGTGTGCAACATAAAAAATGTTGAGGGCAAGATGCTTTTTTTTTTTAATTTTTCTTTAAATCAGCAAAAGAATGTTACTCGCATCCTCTTTGTCCTTCAAAGGAACTGTTGAAAAACCACCAGCGCAGGAAGTGAGAAGCATATTTGATTTTCACTTATGTCGTGCGTGGAGATCTGTTACCTGGTGTCTAAACAGTAAATCTTTGGGACTCTGCAGCAGAGCTAGTGTTTGTTACCTGTAAGGAATGAAATGCTTCCCCTGAGGAAACCCGAGTTAAACTCCTGTGGCTTCCCAGGGGCAGGTTTTCATCTGACATCCACCTCTGCTTCTCCTGCCTGCTCCTCCCTTGCAGCCTGTTGTCTGTGGGTTATGAAAGGCAGAGTACTGTTAACTTTGCTCCTTCCTCCTTCTCTGACCTCAGCATGGATTGACCGAGACTATGCCTTCCCCAGCTAGAAACCTCGGCCTCCCAAATGTTAAATGAGAACTTACTTCCTCAAAGGATGCACGAGAGAGCACTTTACTGAGCTGTGTGGGGCAAAGTTTGGGCCTAGTTGGTGCCCAGGTGGAACACTGCTCTTCTCAAAATTGTTTTGCATGGACACTCCTCAGCTGCAGGAAAAAAAAAAAAAAAAAAAAGGAAAAAAAAAAAGGAAAATAATCTTTTCTAGATATGTTTTTGAAGAGTGTTCAAAGTTTGCAATGACACGTTTTTTTAATAGTGGTAATGTTTTATTCCCTTCCTGTTGGTAACCCTGTTCTTGCTTTGGAAACCTGTAATGATTTAGACTTGTCGATATTTGTAAGAAATGGAATCATCTGTCATTACTCAGCAGCCCAAGTCATGCTGGTTCCTAGCAAATACTTTTTAATTTGCACTTAAGAAGAAAGATTATATCTGCGTTAATGTGGAGTAAAATTGCTATATGATGATGTGGCCATGCTGCCTGTCTCCTTTTTTTGCCCTCAGATAAAAAGACAAACCTGACCACTATAGCAACAGACTTTTAATAGTGTGAAGTTAGCACTGCACCCTGATCTGACCAGTACGTGTACAGCTTTTTGGGGATAAATGCTTTGCTGATGGTGAAATAAAATCATTGGCGTGGGCAATATCACGTCCATGGCTTTCAGCACAGGAAGGCTTGTTTCTTTTCTCACAGTCTGCGGCTCCTTTCAGATTTGACCTGTTGGGGAGAGGATTGCTTGTTTATTCACAATCAGGTATGCAGTACCTACTTGTCTCTCAGGTGCCATTTCCCATTCAGTGTTTTCTGTACTGTAACAGTCTCGTCTGACTTGCTCTCTGTGGGAAGGGAGAACTGTCATTTGTGCACACCTGGCAAGAAAATGTCAGCAAGAAAGGGGCAGAGCTGTCCCACCCTGGCTCTCGTGTAGCAGAAACCTCAGCGAGCACTATTGCATTGTACACTCGAACTGGTCAGTGGGCAACTCCTTGGTGCTGGGAGCTGGTGCTATCACGTTTTGATTTACACCTTGTTGCAGGGAGCTGCTCTTTGTTTACGTGTAGTTTGAACTATTGAGCACAGTGTACATTTTAAAATTTTACCGGGCAAATCACTTAGCAGTATCTTTAAAAAAAAAACAAAACTTGCTTACTATGACATGTAGTGTCATGAGTGCTCTTTTTTTTTTTCCTGGTATTAGATGAATATTACCAGTGATGCTTTGCTGTAGCAGTTCATTGTCTGACTTGGGTTTTGGGTTTGTTTTTTGGTTTTGGGTTTTTTTTGCATTGGTAAGTGACAGTAACAGAAAAGCAAGAGCCTCCATGTCTCTGGTAACTTGAGTTTTCACTGTGGGCTGGAGTGTTCAGAGGCAATGCCTGGTACGGTCAAATGACCGTAAATAGAATAACTGTAATTGTTGTCAATAGCAACCTGA
>NW_010326590.1:0-23440 GCF_000700745.2 Antrostomus carolinensis | reverse complement strand
CGTATTCTAGGAACTCTACAACCAGCTGGATTAACAAACAGCTCCAGCTGAGAGCGTTGGGAAGGTTAGAGATGGTGTAACACTGTCTGAGTCACAAAGCAATATGTCTTTCTCGTGATTACAGAACAGAGTCAGAGCTCCTCTCTAAAGCACGTGCCTATACACAAAACCTACCTGTACAAAAGCTAGTTCAGTCAGAGGTTTGATTTCTACCCCCCTCGCATTTGTAAACTTGACAGGATTAAGGTAAATAAATAAATAAATAAATAAATAGATGTGGCCTTCCTAGAGTTTTTCCTCTAAAAGCGATTGCACTATGTAAAACACACTGTACTTTGCCCAGCGCGGGCATCTCTTGTGCTGCTGCAATGCTTTGTATACCTGGAGTGCAGTGCGCAGACTGGGCTCAGCACTCACCTTCTGACCTACAAGCTGTTGCTTAAACGGATGTATATTGAGAAAAGTTTTCTAATGTTGCAAGATTTCCATCAACTTCACTGCAATCTGTACTGTCCCAAGTATGTGAATGGTCTGACTGAAAGAAACCCCTCCTGCTTACCAAAAAAAGGTAAAATTAAATAAAAGCTGCATGACCTGTTCTTCGAAGTGACTGGTAGTGGTTTTTTTTTTTCTGTATTTTTGCAGTATTCCTGTTTTCTACACTCACAGCACAGCTCTGTGCTTGGCCCTGCACTGGCCTGGCCTGGCTTCCAGCCCCTGGCCCAACGACGCACCGGTGTTGTCCCGACAGGAGGAGCTGTGTGAATGTGTTCTTTAAACCAACAGCAGGGTTACAGATGCGTGAACATACTATATAAATACATCTATAATTATACTCCGTGTATGTATTAAATATAAATATACATGAAAGATGAGGCCACAGGATGGAAAAATGTATTTAAATAATATTCAGGAACTTAATATTTAAAAACTATTCCAGAGTTGGGGGGATGGTACCTGGCCAGCACTTTAGCTTATTAATTTAAATATTCCTCACCCCATCTAGCTCTTGTAGACTAACAAAATACAAAGTCCTTTGACTTCCAGAGACAAAAATGAAAACATTGGTATGTTCTCAGCGTCTCTCTCATAACAAATCCCAGCTGAAACCAAAACACAGCACTATTCTAGCCCCTAAAAAAGCCAGCTCTGTTCCAGCTACAAACCAGGACCACCAAACCAGCCACAATTAAATTTCCTTTTGTAAATGGTATTCTGAAATGAACAAAAAGGAAGAAAAAGTCAGCTATGCAGAGGAGAGTGAGGAAACACAAATAAAACCTCAGTCTGATTATGACCATGTGTGTCTAAAAATTTTTAGATTTTTCCTTACCTCTAGAGTACAGAATTATATAACCAAACTTTGAGAAACACAGCAGGATGTTCAAAAGTGAGAAAGTGCTGACTTCTGAGCAGGCACTGTTCCACGAAAACCAGCGAGGAAGGAAAGCACGTGACACAATGAGGTTGTGTAGGTTCAAATATTTATTGACAAAAACATCAATGCGGCAAATGGCAAAAACTGTAAAAATAACTTGGAAACTGAAAGTGTTGGTGCTTGCCTTGCTCCTTAAAAACAATTACAGTAGCTTAAAAATTAGTATGCCACTTTCCTCTGGTATTTGCCAGCAGGTGACAAAGACAGTGTTTACACTTCACAACTTTCTGAACGCCCTGTGATGAGTCAAGTCATCGGATTTTCCTCACTCAGAGGCTTCAGTTCCTCCTGCTGAGCTTGCAGAGCTGCCGTTCATGTACGTTTACATGCAGATACTTACAGAGGGATGACAGGAATTATTTATGGGACACCAACAGCAATAAATGTGGCCAGTTTAGCTAGCAGTACAGGCAACAAGGCTCCTGTGAATTTAAATTCTTAACGAGGTGCAGATGTGAACTAAAAGCTACGACACGCAGGAATACTTAAGTTTAAATTACAGAGTTTCTTCCTGGTGTAGCTGTAGACTGGGGACAGAGAACACTTAAGCAGCTGCTACTGCAGTGAAGAAGCTTCCTATTTTGCTGGTCTTCTTTGGTCACTCTTCTGTCCTTCCTGGGCACCATGCCCCTTATTTCTGCTTTCAAACTGATCGTATCTTGTAATGGTGGATACACCGTCCACAAACTTGGTCTTGTAGAGGACGTTTGCATTGTTAAACATTCCATCCTTCAAGGACACCACAATAAACTAAAAACAACCAGAAAGCTTTAATTAAATGCTGCCATCCAAATAAAGACTTTTAAACAACATTGGAAAAGACTTCTAAAAAGAGGAGTCCTTTTACTTTATTTGGCTGGTATCTTGGTGGCAATTCTTTAAAAAAAATACTCTAACTGTAACTGAAGCTCAACAGAGTGTGCTGGGCAGGATAACACACCCACAGGCCAGGCATTTTCTGCAGCTAACGATGCACGGCTGTGGCCGTATCCCAGCGCCTGGCCTGGGCTATAGGTCACAACACAGAACGCCCCTTTGTAGTGCACCCATCACTGGAAAAAATGCTGCCTCAAATTTTGTAGGAATGCAGGATCTTTCATAGTCTAAAGATACTGCTCAAATTATTTTACAATACTGGTAAAAAATGTTTCCCTCCTTTCTCTCGTAATTTGGAAAGGTCACATCCCACCACCAGAGAGGTACTGCCTTTCAGAGTAGTAAGTTTCTTCAGTTCTACAGATTGTTTTCATGCACAGGCCACAGTGATAGAGAGATTCTTTCCACTAGTGCCTGGCTTCCTTCAACAGGGTCAAAAATAAAATATTTTTAAAGCTCTGGTTAAAAAAAGTCTAGAGAGAAAAAAAAACAAACCGAAACAAAAACCTCAAGATATGGGTCATGCCTGGAAGTGATCATATCAGACATTCTTCCCTGTCACTATCTGGTCTTTATACACTGCAGCAACAGCTTACATTAAAAGGCAACGCTGAGAAGTTTCACAGTTGCCACATCATCAGTGTAAACTTCCAGTTGAGACAACTTAGAAATACAACACACATCTCTGGAATAAAATCCTTGAACAGCTGAGACTCCTCAGTGGCAGACTGCCTCTCAAAATAATGAAGTGCATAGGCAGGTGATGACAATAGTTTCAAGATCATACCTGGGAGTGTCTGAAATGAGTATGAAGCATCTGCCCAATATTTTGGGTGTGAGAGAGATCAAGGGCTGCATCCACTTCATCCAAGATGTAAATTGGGGCAGGTTTGAAGAGGAGCATGGATAAGATCAAGGACAAGGCCACCAATGATCTAATACAGAGAACAATAAAGTCATGTTTTACCCTCTTGTTTGAGAGGCTTTGACTTCCGAAACCAATTGTTTGGGAGTAACAAAACGTCCTCTCAAAAGCAGATTGATTCACACGGTGACTTCTGAAGAGACAGAATGACAGCTTCTGCCACAACTTCTGATTTCAACATGCGAAGCCTTCTTCCAGAAATAGCAAAGGTTACTGTTTTTAGTGGAAGATTAGGTTAGCTGGTGATGATATGAGAACAACCACCGTGGTGTTGCTTTACCTTTTTCCAATTCAGAGTTGTGCAGTGCTGTTTTTCAATGTACAGTTCTTAAAGCATTCTGTCCTTCAAAGTTCTATATGTCTGTCTCACCTCTTACTAAATTCTGTTTCTACTTTTCAATTTGTTAGATTTTTCCCTAGAAGTTGCAAAGAAGCACCCACCCTATACAGTAGCTGTAATCATTGGAGGAGAAAATCGTCACTGTGACACTACTTTGACACTGAGGCAGAACTCATCTGTGCAGGTTTTTAAGATGACAACACAAAAGGCTAGAGCATTTAATTCAACAGTAACTCGGTATTACCTAGCATTACATGCAGTTTTTTCACCACTCAATTACTTTTTTTGTCACTTTTCCATGGAGTAAAATTTTGTTTCTTATCCTACACCAAGTAGAGCATTGTTCTAAGCTGGATTCCTCTTTGAGCTGAACTAAATTAATAATGCTTTCAATATTTAGTCAGGTTGGAAGGAGACAGAGACCCTGACTTAACCAGGGAAAGTTGTTTGTTTTTTTTCTTTTCTAAGCTATAATTATCTAGACTTGTCAATTTCATATACAACTCCAATGGAAAACAATCAAAAAACCCACAAAGTTCACCAACCTTTGTCCTCCACTAAGTTCTGTTAAGTTTTCCTTCCAGGTGTTTCCTAAGGCAACTCTGAACTCCAGACCATCCAAGACATTCTGGTTTTTAGAAGGTACTAGCATAGCTTTGGCTCCTGGTAGAAGTGTTGAGAAAATGGAACCAAAGTCTTCATTCACCTAGGAGTCAGATCATAAAAGATGTATGTACATGCTTTCAATCAAGAGCACAAAGAGCTGAAAACTTAAGTGTAATCTGCACTGTGCTCTAGACATCTTGCCCAATTTAACCCAGTGACCTTCTGTGTCCTGAAGATTAGCAGGTGCAGGACAGTGACACTATATGAGCATCTGGAATCTTTTATTTTCTCTGTACTGAAAAGAGAAGCAACACCAAGGGAGGGATTTATATAGGACACCTTATACTAAACATTTTAGAAGGATCAAGTTAAAGAAATATTGGAAGGCTTCATTATGTTGTCAGCCAGGGAAATGGTTATGCCCACCTCAGATTTATTACCTGGTAAACTGTGATTACTCTCAATTAAAGGACTATGAAAAGTCCAAGCACCTTGTAAGAGACACTCACAGGCACCTTCCCCAGCTCCTTTTCTTCCCAGGTTTACTTAAACAGTGTCCAGGTGTTGGATGGGACACAACTTTGTACATGCAGATTAAAATTTCCTAGGTCAAGGAGTGCATCTGAGAATGTACCTATTCCACCACTCGTGATGCTTTTAAATACAATTCACTCATTTTTGACTAGCAAGGTTTTGTAACAAAAAAGGTACCATTTTGTCAGTGATACCTTGAGAATGGGCAGTAATAATTAAAACCAATACTTAATTTGTGAGCAATCTAATCTTTGAGATAATCAATCTTCTCAAAGACCAAAAGTACAACTTCTCCTGGTCCAGCAAAAGACGTGTCAAAACCTTTCCATGTAGGAAGGGAAAGGGAAAAACTTATACTTTTGTTATAGCTCATGATACGAGAGAACTACGAAGGTGGCAGAGTGCTTAGAAAACAGAAACAGAAATCAGTTGTTACTCTGTTCCAGTATTACCCATCTGATCAGTGACAGGAACAGCAGCCCAGGTCCCCAGCCTCACATTGTATGGGGCTACACAGAACCAAAAGATTTTAACTCTGGTCAAATACTGACTTAAGCAAACAAAAAGAAAAATAGACTCTGTCACTGTTCGTCCAGCTTCCATGTGACAGACAATCATTTCAGCAAGCCAGTAGCTTAACTTTCCTTAAATTTTTGTGGGCATTAAAAGAGAATGATAAAGTAGCTGTCCTGGCTGTGTCCCCTCCCAAGACCTTCCCCACCTCCGACCCATTGGAGGTGGTGGAATGTTGGAGAGCCAGCCTGGATGCTGTGGGATCACTGCTCAGCAGTAACCAAACCACTGGTGTGTTATCAACTCCTTTGTAGCTGCCAATACAAAACACAGCACGGAGAGGGGCTGTGGGGAAAATTAACTCCATCTCAGCCAGACCCAATACAGCAGATTTTCAGGTTTAACTGTACCTTTACAATTCTCAGAGAATTCATGTATTACTCTCAAAAGTGAGGTAAAATTAAAGAAGTTAAGTAGTTGTTTTGTAGTTGTTTTGTAATTTAAATACTAGGCAAAGGAGATCAGTTCTTAAAAGAGATTCTCCACCTCCGCTCCCCCCCCACCCCCGGCCATGGAAATATGCAAAATAGTAATCAAAGATAAATCTGATCCCTCTGCTAAGATGTGAAGATTAGATTTCAAGTGCCATACCTTTTTCCAAGCAATGTGTACAGTTTCAGCTTTCTTCCGGTCAAGCTCTTCAATAGTTGCAAGAATTTTTAACTTGTCATTCTCTACGATTCTTTTTTTCTTCATTAAGTCATTGTACTGGTAGAATGAGAAGAAAAGATTGATTTCCATGAACTTCATGCTCAAATACATTTTGTGCTAATCTTACAGTTCCACTGTTTATTGTTTTTGTAACCATGAAATAGCCGTTAACCACAAGATTGAAAATCCAGCGCATTCATTTAGCAGTATGCTAAATGGGTTTAAGCTTTAGGATATTATTTGCAAATTAAAGTATTAGCATTTTCAACAACTGGCAAAAGGGAAGACCAACATTACTCTGAAAGTTGCACTTCCTTTTTCAAGTTAATCAATCATATTTTATTTGCCTTTCCATGGAAGAAAGGATGCTTCTGGAGGCTGACAGGGAGAACAGGCCACTTCTAATTGTAAAACAGTGCTAGAAGAGTTGAAGTGTCAAGTCAGTGGACAGTTTTCAGGCAATCTTGGAATAGCCCCAAGATACAGTTTAATTCAAGACAACCCCGGAACACCTTGAAGC
Organism: Antrostomus carolinensis; assembly: GCF_000700745.2. NCBI lineage: Eukaryota > Metazoa > Chordata > Aves > Caprimulgiformes > Caprimulgidae > Antrostomus > Antrostomus carolinensis. The sequence goes on along the minus strand of NW_010326590.1, from coordinate 16,977 downwards.
TATCCTGAAGATGATTATTTTTTTGATATGCAACCTGTGATAAAGTATGCAATTCTCAGATACAGTAATGGATAGGCCAAACCTTGAGTAATGCTGCTGCTGCCAATTTAGGATGGATTGGGGTAGGTAGGAACAAAATTATTCTTTTTGCCATTCAAAGTCAAGATTATGCAAAGCCCAGAAAACTAGTGCACAAGTGAATAGTTAAAAAAAAAAATCAAGATTAGTATAAAAGATCTGATAGAAGGTTTCCTTCTGTCTCATGAAGAATTAGTGCTATTTTTGGTGTATTCAGAAATACAGCATGTGAAAATATCAAGCTACGTTATATGTAACGCCATAAACCCAACCTGCCCAGCCCTTAAAGGTCAGAAATGCTTACCCTCTCCTCTGTCTCAGAAAGCATATTCATAGCTCTCATGTTCACATTCCTTCCCAACTTCTCTTTTGTCTGCTGCAATTTCTGCAGCTTCTGACTTGCTTCTTCAGGATTGTTAGCTTTGAAGTCATAGTCCGTGTTTGGCTGCCCAAAAAGTGGTTTTGCTGAAGCTATCCAGTCATACTGTTTCAGCATTTTGGTCACCTATAAACAAGAAAATATGCTGATGCTTTTTTTTTTTTTGGTTCCTTCTCAAATGTGAATGAAAAATCATTTAAAAAAAATAATAAAAATCAACATCCTGGAATTACTCTACATCACTAATTCTCTTATCCCAACACAGCACCACGAGTGTGTACCTTTACAATCCTTCATGTGATTTCCAAGGCTGTAAGTGAACCAAGATTTTAAGGGAGCTTTCACATACACCCATCACATTTACTTGGAACACTTTTTTCTATACCTGCACTAAGCCATTGTCACTTAAACACCGGGATTAGCTTCTTTAATTAGTTACCTAATTTGTCCCTTTAGTCAGAATGATCTTCTCATTGATCATCTTCTCACTGTGACCTACTCCTTATTAGTCCATACTGAAAAGCTCTGTTACAATTTACAGTTCCCACCCTCTCCTCCTGGGATAAAACTTTTCACATCAACAGCTGCAAACAGGGGAGTGCTTATTAAGAACAAAAGGCTATTTCCTTTCCATGTGGCAAGGGAAATAACCACTCTTGGTCACAAGATGCAAGGAAAAGCACAGTTCTGAAATACCTTGTCAGCAGCATCAGCAGATTCTTGTTGACACTTGCAGATGCTGTGTTCTAATGTTTTAACCTTAAGTTGTATGTCATTATTTTGTTCTTTGTATTTTGCCATCTCTGAAGATTTGGCTTTAATTGCTTTATTATGTAACATAATTACTTCCTTCTGTTTGGCCAGCTCCTTCTGTGATTTGTCTACAGATTCCTGAAAAGCAAATCAAACAGCCATTTACTAGCATCCTTTAAAGTCTGGTCTTAGACTGTTGTTAGAAGAAAAGGACACAGCAAGTAAAGAGAAAAAAAACACATGTAGTAACAAAGCCAAAAAATAACTACTTAAACATAATTCAGTGCTGGCAAAAAAAATCCAAACAACAAAATACACAATATAATTTGAGCTTTAGGGGATCTTATCTTCAGTAACATGAACACAGATAATGAAGCACAGTATTCACTTTTACCTTTGCCTTAGATGCCTCAGCTGCCACAGTATCAACTTGTTCCTGGTAGGACTTGATTGCTTTATCTACAGCTGCTATCTGCTGTTCATAGGAGGTCTCTTCTTGTTTTAGCTCTTTAAGTTCCAGAAGTAAAGCTTCGACTTCCTAGAGAGATGTTTTCAAATTTATTACAGTTATACTTAAATTGAAAGAATTAAGATTCACTTTGACGTAGTAAATGCTGTAGAAAATTAACAGTACTCACTGTCCAGGAAGGTGGCAATCTCACAAAACCACAAAACTAAAAAACATCATCAATTTCTATGTCAGTGATTACAGAGTAAGTTCTAGAACTGACAGTGTTAAAACTTCAGGAGAATCAAACTTTCTGATTACTGCAACCACTTTTGACACTGAGAAAATTGCCAACAAAGGTTAAGTTTTACCTGCTGCTTTTCCTTCATTTTTTTGCTTGAAGCATCTGCCTTTTTCTTGGCAACATCTAGGTTCTGCTGGGCAATCTTTAGTTCTTTCTCACTTTCTGCTGATGCGTTTTTCATTTTATTCTCTAACATCTTGTATTTATCTTCTGCTTTCTTTTGTCTCTCTTCAGTTTTCTTTAATGTCTCTTCACACTCCGCTGAATCAAGAAGTACAGGACTGAGATTGGACTTGTTCTTATCTTCAAATTTACAACCTGAACTCCAACTGAAATAAATTTGTCTTTGCCTCTAACAGGAAAAGTGGCTGTATGTTGGCTAGTTACTGAAGACAGCTACTTCAGTTACACTGGGACAGTGTGCTGTTGTTACCAGGTATTGGTAGGATACCAAGTAGACAACCAGTCGTTAAAATTAATGACAGTAAGCCTTTTTTTCTTTTTTCCCATTTTTTTTTCAGACAACGGTAAGTATATGCCAAATTATACAACCAAGAAGTAAATAATCAGATGGCTACCTAATAAGATAGAAGCTCATCCCTAGAATATTTTATCTACATATGTGTCACTTCTACACATGTTATTTCTTTGGATGTTTTACTTATTGCTGCATTTGATTCCCTTTACATTTTTCCTCATCTATATGAACAGTACTTCTTTCCAATGCCTTCTTGTTACCCTAGCTATTTATATTGCTAACCATAACTATCTACAGAAACAGATGGCTAGGAAAAAACAAAGATTACTCAAATATGGGATTAAATCCACTTTAAAACTTCCCTGCAAAACCATTTTTCCGTTTATCAAAAAGTATATAAAACACTTAAGAAATAACCCTTACTACGAGAGAACGACCAACCCTATGCATATCACTTCTATGCAAATCTATTGTAATTCTGTATTTGTTACATATTCCAAAGCATAAAGCTGGTACTTTCAAAGCTAAAAATGTTTTTTCTTAAGCAAAGATTCTGCTATGCAAACAGACAAATATTTGTCTCATTCTCAGCAATTAGTCTGCAGTTAAAAGAATAAGAACGTATTTGTCACCAATGGTTTCCTTCAGGGCAAGCAGCTCTTCCTGTTGTTTGTGATAAGCACTTTGCTGAAGCTTCATTTGCAACAGCTCTGCTTTCTCAGACTGCATCTCCCACTGCTGCTTCAGTTGCCAGTACCTTTGAAGACAATGATACACACTGCTATAAGGAAGGGTACCCAGCACGTCAGTTTCAAAGTTGAAATAAGTAAATATAGAAATGAGCAGATGGGAGAAATACCTATATTCCCATTCTAACCTCAGATACAGTGATGACTGTAGGACAAATAAGCTTAAATGCATGGAAGTCTGATACAATTTCTTTAATAGCAACTGTGAAATTTGTAGGTAAGAATGTAAGTTGTTATATATGCAACTCCTGGTTACGAAGCCCCAGTAAGACATACTGAAAACTAAGAAATGCAGCACGTGGAATTTGGCAACAATTCAGAGCTCGTGCTTTTCCAACCATCATCGTGACAGACACTAGGCTGAAGCATTGAAGAAAAAATATCTAAAAGCAAAACTCATTTTCTTCCTTTTGGTCCTGTTTCTGGAAGTCTATTACAACTCAAAACAATTTGAAAAATAAATCCAGATGGCAGATAGCATTACACAACACTACATCCTTATGGGATTTTTACACAAAATTAAACATATTTTTATATTCCATCTTGTAAAAAGACCTTCAGCAACTGAGTAGCTGAAAATAAAATATACTTAAAATTATTTAATTTAAATCCTTACAGCAGTATCACTCAAATATGTCCCTTTATCTTTATATTTTCTTGTGAGAAAATAAGAGCTACCACAAACATGAAATTCTGTGTAAATGTTACAAAATAGGACTGGAACAGATCCATTCTTCAGTGGACATCATGAAACTTTGGAAAAATTCAAGTGATTTCAAGTAGACATCACTGTATGCCATTTTTTTCCTGTATTACCCAAAATAAAGTTTTCTTGCATGTGTTACCTAAAGACTAAATTTACTTGTTAATTTCTGTACTTATAAATTAAACTGGGGGGAGGGAGAGGGAGAAAGGGAATAATTTTCTGCTTATTACATTCTCAACTGGCCCTATGGTATCCAAAAATACTTCTTCTTATTACGTTTATTCAGTCACATAAGAATAAAAATAGACATTTTATAGGGCAAACCTTACTTTTCAGTAACATTCTTCAACTTTGCCAGCTCATTCTCTACAGTTGCAAGTTCGGATTCCTTTGCCTTGAGTTCTACTTCAATGTCTTTAATTTCTTGAAGTTTAGACAATATTGGTGCAGCCTGTGAGCACGCACCTGTTTAGCGGAGGAAAAAAAAATGCAGTCAAGCTGATTGGAATTAGACTGGTGGATTCACCACTAGCAAATAGCAAATTTTAAGTGTTAGTAATGATGCAGGTTGATCATTTGTTTTAGTTACAAAACAGAAAGGCAGTTAGGCTGAAGTTACAGGAGTTATTAGTGGATAGAGACCACTTCCTTTGTTATAAATTCACTCCTACAGACTTTGAATACTACACATGCATTTCTTGTCAAATCAAGTAACTTTTCATAATTCATGAAATTACCACAAATTAACTACGAATTACTTCAAAAAGTGCTTGAATTCAAAGGATTTCTCCTCCCAAGAGGATAATATAGCCACACAAGATTTAAGCATTTAAAATCTAAACTATTTCATTCAAATAGTTTGCCATTAATTTCTCCTTAGCCTAATCAATCTTATTTCAGCTCAAGACTGACAAATCTTTGCTCAAACAGATACTACCCCCAATATGAGTCTAAACAAAAAAAGTTACTGTTCATTTTTGTTAAAAACATGCGGAGCAGTGAAGAAATCAACAGACAGATAGTATTATTATATTAATAAAACCAGCAATTGCCTCCATGCAGAGTGCCCTGGGGGTCAAATGTATCTCCATCCAGTGTAACACTTTTTGTCATTATCCTTTTATCAAAGGTCACTTTCTTAGCATTATCCATGTTATTACAGATCAGTGCTGTTCCAAAGACATATTCCATTGCTTTCTGCAGTTCAGATTCATATCCAACTAGAGAAAGGGCTAAATGCAAGTTATCACGACCCACCTAGAAATCAAATGAAATGTAATTAGTATGCCTTAAGCAATAAGAATTTTCAAATTTCATTTCTGTCTTCTCTTGAAAAAAAAAAACCAAACCACTTTCTAAAAACATCCTTACATTTTAAAACAATTTCAGTTAAAAGTGGAATAATTAATAACCATTTAAACATTGCACAGCTGAAACGATACAAAGGAAAAAATAAAATCAAGACACCCTCAAACCCTATATAAATTCTTATTAGTATAACCATTAACAAGCCTGTGCTTTTAGCAAAGAAACAAAATGAAAAAGGTACACAAGCAAAACAGTGCAAATAGTGTATTTATTACATACCAAATTCTGGGCCAACTTGACCACGTCTTGTCCAACACACCTGGCTGAAATTTTGTTCAGTGGAATGATGGTGTATCGACGCCTCAGTTCACCCTTTTCTAAGAGCTTTTTGCCAGTAACCTCAAATGAGGAGAGTTACAAAACATACCTGAATACATAACTGATTTTGTAAAGTAAGACAATAGGGCACTGCAAGATTAACATATCGTTGCAAGCAGCTCTGCATTACTCTCTTGACCTAATTTAAACACGTAAATGGGTCCACACCACTCTCTTAAGCATTCTGTAACAATGAATGCGCTTGCTAACCCCGAATCACACGACCCCACCTCAATATTCAGAGTTCTGTATTATAGTAATGAACATACCTCTGTGTCCACAATAATGTTATAGAGTTTCCCTCCAGCCACTGCTTCTAAGGCTTTTGCTTTAGATAAATCTTTCACAGTGATAAGAGACACAACAGGGCCTTTCACACGGTTTGGATTCCAATTTTTTTCTGGATCTCTTAAAATAAATTTAAATTGTGAAAATCACATGTTTGTTTCTCTCACACACATCTTTAAAAATTTATATTTAAAAACTCACACTGCTTATTGTATTGGTATAAGAAGTTCTAAATTCTATCAGGAAAAAACCCACAGAAAATGGTTAAATTAAATACTTCAAGGTAAGAGAATTCCCAATAGAAAGTCATTAGAAGAATGTCCTTCCAGATTTTGGTAAAATTTGTTCACACAATTTTCAATTGATTTTTACTATGGGTGCCATTATTAGCACACCTATAGAAATAGGTTCAGACCGATTATCACATAAGCAAATAAATCTGGGGAAACATATATTTGATTGGTGGAGACAGATACAATGTTGATTTCCACAGAGCAAGTCTACTCGCAGTCCTCAGGCAGGACTCTGAAAAGTAATTATCACATATTTTTGCAGTTTAGACCTTTGCACTCTCTGGTTTTAGCTACTGAAGTTGAGTTATGGCTTGCAAACACCATCACACGAAACTTAAATTCCACTGATTTTGATAAGGCTACCGTTTAAGAATGATTGTATCACTTCCCCTGCTGCCCATTAATTCAGTTAACATCTCCCGACTTCCTCCCCCTTTGCATTGCAGGTAAGACAGGTGTTATTCACTGGCACTAAAAGGAAAGTAACAGCTAAGCAAATGATGGAATTATCCTCAAAGTCCCATAAGACACACATAATATGCCCCAAAAAGCATTTTCCAATGTCTTTTAGGATCACACTGAGATCTTACTTGTATTCAAACTGTAGATGGGGAAACTTGGCTGTTAAGCCTTCATACGATTCTCTCAGTTTGCTGATGTCATTAGTCAATGTCTTCTTTTTTGCTAGAAGGGCTTCTTTCTCTTCTTAAGAGTTGAACACAAACAGCAGATAAACATCCAGAGCACAGAAATCTATTAGCTTAAAAACTGGTACACTGTACTGTTTATATACATATATGTAGAGAATACTTAATTAAAAGACTTTCTAAAATTATTTGTAAATTTCCAGTTTAGGCAAATTAACACCATCACAATACCAAACATGCAAAGAAAGGATTTAAAGTCTAATGTGCTTCTCTGAATGGCATTCTGGAATATCAATTTACAGTTTTGAGGAGCTTCTGTAACAAATATTACCTGGAATGAGAGATGAACTTTCAGAAGTGTCTGAGGTAGGGAAAACCAGGAAGGAATAGGGAGTTGGACACTTTTTCCACCTAAATTTTAGATGGAATTTGAATTTCCCACCAAACTTTAAAAGATTTGGCCTAAAGTTTATAAAATCAAGTTATTTTAAAACTATTTTCTGTGGAAGAGAAGAGCTTGCAGACCTTTGACCAGAGAAATTTATTTGTGCATGAAAGCAGCTGTGGTAATTTAACTTGGCTGGCAGCCAAGCACCACACAGCTGGTCACTCACTCTTCCTCCCTGCAGGGAACAGGGGAGAGAATTGGAGGGGTAAAGGTAAGGAAACTCAGAGGTTGAGATAAGAACAATTTAATAAATAAAATAAAACTTAAAATACTAATGATAATAATGGTAATAATAGAATATACAAATGAGTGATGCACAGTGCAATTGCTCACCATCCACTGACCAAGCCCAGCCCCTTCCTGGATAATGATCCTGGAGGACCAACAATTCCAAAACCAAAACCACGATCCCAGAAGAGCGAGAGCCTAAGCATTCCAGTCAGCCTTCGTTAATATACTGAACAGGATGTTACATGATATGGAATATCCCACTGGCAGATACAAATGCCAATTTGGGTTTCCTAATTTTCCAATGCACCCCCCTCCTATGCACCTGCACATTAGCAAAACACAGGGACCTTGGAAAGTCCTTGATCTTCCAATAACAGTTAAAAGCATTGGTATGTTATCAACGCTCTTCTCATACCAAATCCCATGCTGAAACCAAAATGCAGTGCTATTCTATCTACTAAGAAGAAAATTAGCTCTGTCCTAGCTGAAAACCAGAAGAGCAGCATATTTGGTTCAGTTCCTTCTTGTCCTGGCTCTGGCTGGGATGGAGTTAATGTTTCCCACAGCAGCCCTCAGTGCTGTGCTTTGTTTTTCTAGTAGTTGACAACACACCAGTGTTTTGGCCACTGTCAGTGCTCCCACAGCACCAAGGCTTTTGCTCTAAAGGGCAGTAGAGTGCAGGTGGGCAAGAGGTTAGAAGGGGACACAGCCAGGCCAGCTGACCCCAGGAATATTCCACACCATATGAGGGCGTGCTCAGCCACAAAGCTAAGAGAAAGGAGTAGGGGTGGGAGCATTCATAATTAAGGTGTTTGCCTCCCAGACCAGCTGCTACACGTACTGAGACCCTACTTCCTGGGCAGTGACTGGATATCACCTGCTGATGTGAAGCAGAGAGTAAATCTTTTTGTTTTCCTTTGCCTGTGTCTAACAGAGACAGTTCCAGCCAGCTCCAAGACAGACCTGCTGCTGGCCAAAGCTGAGCCCACCAGCAACGCTGGTAGCACCTCTCTGATAACATTTGTAGAAGGAGTAAAAACTGCTGCACAACAGCAGTTAGAGAGAAGAGAAGATGTGAGAGAAACAATCTGTGCAGACACCAAGGTCAGTGAAGAAGGAAGGGGAGGAGGTGCCCCAGGCACCGGAGCAGAGATTCCCCTGCAGCCTGTGGTGAAGACCATGGTGAGGCAGGCTGTCCCCCTGCAGCCCATGGAGGTCCATGGTGGAGCAGATGTCCACCTGTAGCCCGTGGAGGACCCCACACCAGAGCGGGTGGATGCCTGAAGGAGGCTGTGACCCCATGGGAAGCCCAAGCTGGAGCAGGTTCCTGTCAGGACCTGTGGCCCCGTGGAGAGAGGAGCCCACACTGGAGCAGGTTTGCTGGCAGGACTTGTGACCCTGTGGGGGACCCGCGCTGGAGCAATCTGTCCCTGAAGGACTGCACACCATGCAAAGGATCCATGCTGGAGCAGTTCCAGAAGAACTGCAGCCTGTGGGAAGGACTCACATTGGAGAGGATCATGGAGGACTGTCTCCTGTGAGAGGGACCCCACGCTGGTGCAGGGGAAGAATGTGAGGAGGCAGTGGCAGAAGTAATGCATAACGAACTGACTGCAACCCCCACTCCCCATCCCCCTGCACCATTGCTGGGGAGGACATAGACAAAAATCAGGAACAAAGCTGAGCCCAGGAAGAAGGAAGAGGTGGGGGAAAGGTGTTTTAAGGTTTGTTTCCATTTATGATTATCCTACTCTGATTTGAATAGCAAGAAATTAAATTAAATTTCCCCAAGTTGAGGTTGCTGTGCCTGTAACAGTAACTGGTGAGTGATCTCTCCCTGCCCTGCTCTCAACCCATGAGCCTTTCATTATATTTTCTCTCCCTTGTCCAGTTGAGGAGGGAGAGCGCTAGAGCAGCTTGGTGGGCACCTGGCAGCCAGCCAAGATCAACCCACCACATTTCTGTATTCCTTTTCAGACTCCCCTCAGAATTATGCACCATAAGTCTGTACAGACCTTCATAGTTCAGCTTCTTCAATTGGTTCTCCAGTTTTTCTTTTGTTTTTCTGACAGCTTCAAATTCTTCTTGGTCTTTTCTATAGCCTCTGTCCATCTTTTTAACTTCAGCTTGCTTTTTTTCTAATTCTTCTTGTGCATATTTCAACTTCATTTGAGCCTGTGAGGAGTAAGAAAATACGGTACTGGAAAATGTTCAAAGAGAAGCTTGCAGGTACAGATTTAGAACACTTGCACCAATAAGGTGCTCACATAATTTGTAAATGTTTCCATTGGTTGCAGAAATGCCAGAAAAAGCAGCCTTGGCCTATGAAAGGAAGGGCACGGGCCATTTTGGAATAAAATATAAACCATGTATCTGGACACAATAACTCATATTAGGACATGGATAGAGTCCAAGAAGAAACAAGGTACAATAATGTGGGACACAGCTGTCCTTGTTATTCTTCCCAAGAGTTTTTCCTTAAGTGAAACAAGCAAGGTGCACTTGCAACTTTGAAAATTTAAATTCCACTGTGAGAACTATTCAAGCAGAGGTTTCCCATCTTAAAAGAGCAGGTGCCTGTTTCAGTCACGTGACCAGCATACAGTTAAACTGAGAAGAAAACAGTTTCTTCTCAACTCTCCATTCACAGTCTCAGGCATCTTTATTTTGATTCCATTAAGTTTTACTGCAGAAATCTCTATAGTATGAATGCATATCATGGACAGCAGTCTTTATTTCTTCCTATCCAATACCATCAGTCATTTGAGTACTGTGAGTCCTACTTTATGTTTCAAATGCCAGTTTCTATGTTACAGTTTTTTCCTATTTATCTCTATCTAAGCAAGGGGTTTTCTTTAATGACCTGTTTTATCAAAAAGTCACCTCAATGCATATGCCAACCTGCAAAATATCTTGCATAGACATTCTGAAATTTTTTCACTGACCTTTCCAGAGCATGTCATTTGGTTTTCAGACAATTTTCAAAAGAAGCAGGAAGGCTGGTCTGATACAGACAGAGCTTTTATTCTTACCTGTTTAGCCTCTGTGACTGCTTTGCTGATTTCATTTTTGCAGGTCATCATCTGCCCAGCAATAGTAGCTTCTTCCCCATCATCATTGCTGGACAAGCCAGATGACACAGCATTAAAATGCTGTTGTGCTGCAGCTAAAGCCTTTACATCTTTTTCACTTTCTTCCTGTAAAGCATCTAGTTCTTTCTCAATCTTCTTTACTTCTTTCTCTTTTGACACTAATGCTTTAGAATCCTTCAGCAAAACAAAGAACAAAAACAAAAAAGAAGAGAGAACCTAAGTACTATTAATTTCAAATTCATGTTGTGTAGATGAGGACCTATGAGTAGTTTTATCAACTACATTTCTATGACCCTTTGTCAGATATTGTGATCTTACAATTTGTCTTTGCATTTTTTCAAGTGTGTATTTGCCCCATGAGTGCACTGAAGATCTACAGAAAGATCAAATACAGGAAAAGATGACAACTGCCCAAGAACTAGGAGAAATTACTCTTTCTTACTAATATCTAAGAAGTAAAGTATTATTCAGTGCTCCTCTCACATAAAAAAAAAATCAACTGTCAGAAATGTGCAATGTAGAAATTTCTCCTTTAATTTTAAGAATACCACACGTCTGGAGAGCACCCTATTTTTGAAGCTATAGGGATCTCTCCTGAGCTTAATAGAAAGTTGGTGATCTTAAAGAATAGCACTTTCTTTGTATATGCATCACATTTGTTTCTAACGGGAACATACTACCTATGCCCCAGAAACCAAACAACGCCCATACCATTTGTTTCTGCTTTCCTGATGTAATTCTTGCCAAACACAGGATTTTTCTTATCATGATAGGTAAGAAAAAACAGCTGTCCCCTTCATTCTGAATTAATTTACTGTTTAAAGAAAATGATATGCAACTGTCTTACCTCCTGCACACTTTTTAGCAGTTCTTCATGCTTTTTCTCTTCACTTCTTAAGTTTTGCTTCTTGAGATCGAGGCCACTTAGTGCTCTAGCATAAACCCTCTGAGCTTCTGAAAGTGCTTCTTCAAGTGAATGGAGTGTATCACCAACATCCTACAATCAGAAATAAAAGAAATTTAATTTACCTAAGAAACTGATAGGCTATTTGTAATATTTCACCTTCTGTTCACAGCTGGTGAAGAGATAAATATTGATCAAGCAGGCAGTTAAAACTCCAATGCAAACAGGTCAGAATATCTCTTCCCTCTAAAATTCAGAGTAACATGAAGTCCCACATCATCCCATATCATAGGACACTGTCCCTGTATAAAGCTGCAATTCAGGCACCCAAAGACCCTATGGGCCATCCTGTATCTAAGCAAATTTACTGGCCCCAAAACAGAGGTCAGTACTGATTTTTGCTGAACAAATTTCCTACTTTAAGTGTATTTCTTTTGAGACATCAGCAAAAAGGGAGGAAAAAAAAATATGTCAAAACTTACCATTGGAAGGACAGAGTGGAAACGTGAGAGCAATTGGAAATAAAGAATTTCAGACCAATAAAAACTTTAAATGGACGCCTTTTAAACAACAGCTAAGAATGCCAATGAGCAGCGTATAATCTAAACGACCCACCAGAAGAAGACAAAATGCAAGGATATATTATCTGTAAAAATAATTCCCTTCTCATATAACTCCTTGTACTCAGATAAGCACAACTCTGTTCTCACCTCATCCCTTTTCTTTTCCATCTCTGCTATTTCTTCATTAAGTTGTGTTATCTTCTTTTCATGTTCAGCCATTGATTCCTGAAGCTCCTCCACATTAGCCTGCATTTCCTTTAATGCTTTAGCAGAGGTTACCTTTGTCTCTTCAGCCAGAACAAACTGATAAGCTATACAGAAGTGACTTAAATGTTCTATTTTTCTTATTAGTTTTTGGTATTCTAGATAAGATGATCGGTCCTGAAAAGACATCAATAAAAAAAACCTCTAAAATTTGATGGAAAAATAATAGTAACTAGGACTGTTATAGAAATCTTCTAAGCACATCTACTAACGTCATTATTTGTAGATAAGAGGAAGGATTCTCCATGTTAAGTAATATATTTGGCATTGTACATTGCAAGCCTGCTTAGGAAAATAGTAGATAAAACAACATTTGCACAGTAGAAATATCAATTGACACAAGGTTTTTTTTTTTAAAAACTATCCTTTATTTTTATCTAGTTCTCTTGTTTTCTTCCTTCTCTCTACATTCCCCTCTGGGATATCGTGGACGTCTCGAGTGTCACATTTTCTGTATTTGGATAGAAGATAAAATTTCTCTCTCTTAAAAGATTCTACAGAGCTTGAAAACATGGTATTGTTTTAGCCACCACATACTGTTTCAAGGTAGCTGACAAAACTTTTTTCAGTACTTTAAGGGCCCTACCACTGTTCTAGTTTTTCCATACCTCTTTCAGTTTCTGTAAAGTTGGAGTGATCTCATCATCTAAGACCTGAAACACAAACCAGAATATTTATATTCAGATTTTTAAAACTCTTATACGTTTAAGCATGAATACCTAGTTCCAGGTGCAGAAACGAAGTATTCTACAAGTTAAAAACCACACTACACTAGTTTTTCAGTTATCTTTAACAAATAGAAAAGAAAATACACTTTCCAACATGTAATACCTTTTGAATCTCTTTCAGTTTGCTTTCCTTCTTCTCTATGGTTTTCTGGACAGCTGTTTTCTTGCATTCATACATCCTCGTCCCAGCTGCTTCCTCAATCATAGCTAAAATCTAAAATAAAGCAATGCAACAAAATTGAGATGTTTCTTCTTATAAGTTCAACTCAGAACTGAGTTGGACATTTCATCTGCCTCCAACATTGGGTTTTTTGGTCTCCCTCTCCCCTGCTATTGGTTCTTGTCATTCAAATCAAATCAGTAAAACTTCAGACAAGAAGCTCCCACAACTTTCTTACCTCTGGTGGCTTCATATTTAGAACTTTGGTAATTTGCCCCTGGTGACAGAAAGATAAAACAAGAGTGGTGGTTGTGTACCATGCAACAGCAAAAAAAACAAAACAAAACATCAAACCCAAAAAACCTACACTAATTTTTATATGTTATTTTATAAGCTCAAACATGTTTTGTTTTCTTCTGCCACAAGGATCATCTAGTTTACTCAACTGTTTTGCTCTTGAAAGTTCAAACAAATCACTTCTTCAGGTAGAAAGCTTGAAACGGCCCTTATACCTTATCTTAGGCTCATCCTCCACATTCCCAATTACATCTTAAATATGTGCATACTTTGTTCTAGAGTCTTATTGAGTTGAATGCTGAATAATGTTGAATAAGCTCCCACTAATCAACTGGCTTTTTTTTTTTTTTTTTTTTTTTTTTTGAGATTTAGCTCATATGTAACCAGGGGGAAGCAGAATATGTGCAAAACTGCCCTTCCCCACAAGCTTGGACTCTTCCATTTGAAACAGTAAATTCTGCTCTGTTTTATTATTCCTTGCAAGTATTTCAGGGATTTGCCTAGTCGCTGTGTTGATAAGGGTCTTTTCAATTGTCAGCTCTTCCTTTGTTAATTGTGACTTAAGAAAGCAGGTATATGAACTCCATTTAAAACATCGTCTAACTTGGAATAGGAAAGGAAATCTCTGTCTTTTTAGCACAATAATAAAAGCAACATCTATCTATCTGTTAAAGAGGCAAAATGGAAAATAAAATTGGAATATGTTTTAGGAAAAGCCTACTACATGAGGGCTACGTGAGGTCTTGTGCTAAAAGACATATGTTTTAGGGCCAAACTATGTTGTACCAGAAATCTTAACTACTTCCAGACGTTTGATTTTTACTTGACAAGAAGTTGATTTTCTTTGATTAGAAAATTGAGTTTTCTTCCACTGTCTATCCTGCTTCCAGTTTAGTGCAACTTCTATTCTTTTTGGGTTTTATAAAGATGCCCACAGTACCTGCATGATGAGGAAGTGAGGGTTATTGACATTGAGTCCAACGGAACAGAAGAGATCCTGCACACGAGTGTTGCTAGCATTCACACCATTGAGAAGATACTTATTTCTACCTCCAATGACAATCTGGAAAAGGAAAAGAAACAGAAGAAACTTTTAAAGTGTTTTAAAAATGACCTGACATTATAAGAATATAAGCTGTAATAAAGAACAAAGAAATCTGAGAAAATCTCACATAATATATCTTTGCATATACATACATGTGCATACTAAACAGAACATCAAAACAGATCATGTTAGACTGAAGAGACATTTAAATTATGTAAGTAAAACATAAGAAAGATGAGGCATTGAGGGCAATATTGAGAAGAAAATTTCCAAACTCCACAAGTTTTCACTTAAAAACCAAACAAACAAACCACCAAAAAAACCCCAACTTGGGAGATCTCTTCATCAGAAAGATAAAGGTTCCTTTGTTTCTGAAGACCAAATTTAACATATAGTCCAGATATTAAGAGGAAAATATGAAAGCAGAAGAAAAAGCCACAAAACAGAAGATTATAACTTTTAGGAACATTATTTCATTATTATTATTATTATTAAGTTTCTGTGCAAGTCCATAGAAAAAATTACTGATATAATACATTTAACAATATTAAACTAATTTCTCAAGTAATTCAAATTTTTTTTAAAAGCTAGTACACTTGATATACTGCTACAGCTTGTGTTACTTACTAATTACACTGCAGAAGCATTGCTTCAGTTGTAAAAACTCAAGAACTTTTTCTTTTTTCTTGAAAAGTCACTCTGTTAGTAAAACATGGTAAGAGCATGGTAAAAATGTATATAAGTTACTGAGCAACACAAACATTAAAGACTCACCTGCCTAGTGATGGTGATCTCATCGTTAGCTTCAAATCCCAGTGGACTTTGTTTCTTGTCAGAATTATCAAAGGTAATAGACACAGTTGCTTTAGTAATTCCAGCTTGCCCATTTTTATAAACTAGGTCTTGCAAGTTGGAAGCTCGCACCTAAATCATGGAACAGATAAATAAATTTTTGAAAGAAACTCATTACACAGCTTCAGTGCACTACTGTAGGTTTTTGAGAAATGAATTTTAAAAATGCAGATCTAGCTGTAGATTTAAGAGTTCATGTGAGAAACTGACATATAGGACCTTCAAGGTGCTAGTGTTGGAAAAACCACAGGCAGAGCGTGCCCATCTAGTTTTAGTGAGACAGCTAATTGTTTCTGCCTGAGATTCCTAACAAAAACTTAATAGATGCTTAAAAATAAAAAAAGTCATAAGACAGATGACTAGTTCAGTCACCAGTATGTTTACTTAAAGAGCACTTATTATTCATAATGCAGTTCACAGGAAAATTAATTACAAAGTGTTCCCTGGAGGTCTGCTGGATTTGTCAACAATTATGGGGCAGGGGGGGTGTGAAAAAATCAGCTGAAGACAGAGATTCAAATTTATCTCAGAGCACACTTTTTTTTTTTAATAAATCAGATATATCACCTTTTAAATAGCAGGCACTGCATGAAAACCAACTTTTTTTTTTTTCTGGTGGCCAAATTTGAAGACCAATCCAGACATGAAAAAGTTTATTACAAATAAACAAGTTAGTGCCCTTAACTGCAAAAGATCTTCAGCCCGAGGCTGATATTTTTTAAATGGGTATTTTTAGTCTAATGTTCTAAACTGCATACTTTAAACTACTGCAGTATATTGATGAAATTATAATTCAATCTTAATGGAAGAATGAGCAGGAATTTCAGGAATGAGACACCTAGCTTTATGTAATGGAAAATGCAAATAAAGAAACCTTTTTTAAAAAAATTTTTGAAACAGAAGCACCATTTCAGGTCTTCCATTACAGATTACTCAAGAGACCAATACGAAACATTGCTGACAGAAGGAAGACCTTCCTTAAATGCACCCTCTCCCCTTACCTGTGTCAGATTGGTGATTCCCAACAGGAAACAGATTGAGTCCAAGATATTGGACTTGCCACTACCATTCAAGCCAGTAATGGCATTGAATAATGGGTCAAAGTCATGAATTTCTGTTCTCTGAGCGTAGGATTTAAATCCTTCAAGAACAATTGACTTGACGTACATCTTCTCTATGTTCCTAAGGGACTCAGCAAAGTATTCCTCTAACAAGTATGAAGAAAGGTATCTGGATTATAGTCCTACGTATTTCAAAGAAAAAAAGAAAAAAGAAGCAGCAAACAAATCATACTGCACGCCAATAAACAGCGAAATGTGTGAGAAAATGGAAAGAGCACACGTCTTTTACAACAATGAGTGTGAATTTATAAACGGAACATTCCAAGTAGTCCCCAGATCCAGGAAGCCTCCCAACAATAGCTTGTACTTCAACATTTTAAAGTGACGTGACTTTACACAACGTTCATCACGACATCTGTATAAAGACTGTGGCATAACCCTGTTTTCTCACAAAGCTGGCTATTAGCCACCAGCTGGGGAAGAGAGGGGGAAAGAAGGGGGAAAGGGGGAAAGAAGGGGGAAA
>NW_010326589.1:46020-60500 GCF_000700745.2 Antrostomus carolinensis | reverse complement strand
GTGGGCAGATCGCTTTATCCTGAGAGACGGGCTCCAGACCCAGCTCCTGCCTTCTATGAGGATACTGGCCCCTCTCAGCCTCTCTCTGCACCAAGGCAGAGGGCACCGCGGTAACAGTGCAGAACCAGGAAACGTTCCTGGAACACCAATTTAGAATCTTATTTATTTATTTTTAATTTATTTTAAAGTCTTTGTTATTGTTGTTGAATACTAACAAGTGTCCCAGTGGACACAGACCAATTCTCATGTCCAGTTCACCGTTGGTTACTTTCCCAGAAACTACAATCTGGGTGTTTCTCATTCTGTTGAGTTTTTGAAAATCACTAATAGTGAACATCTGAAGCTATTGCTGACAATGGTATCAAAGAGGTGGTTCAGCTCAACTCCAAATTCAGTTCAACGGAAACAACAATAAAACCAAAATCAGAATACTCAAAAGCAAAGATTCTGGCACTTGGACAGGAGGTTCTTTAAAAAATTAAAAAAAAAAATAACACTGTTTAAAAAATATGAAAATAAAACCAAACCCCTAAAGAGTAACTGGAGGCTCTTTTCCATGTAGCCATATCTAGTTCCCCAAGTGCCTGGATAATAAGCTATATTTAGGGATCCTTTTGGTTTCTGGTTTTACTCATTGTCACTGTTCAGTGACATAAGTGCCTTGCGACTTCTTAGAAAACTGGTCTGTGTATGCTTCCTTGAAATGAAATTATAGATTTGAGTAACAACTGGCACTTTCTTTAGTGAAGTAAAGAAACAGGTAAATTATGCCCAGACAACATTAAAAACACATTCATGTCACACTTCATCTGCTATTTCCCTAAAAATACATCGTACAGGATAGGAAGAGTTGTGGAAACAAAGAGAACATGAGTGAAGCAACTTGCAGGAAAAAGCATGAATGTGATGTGCATGTGATTTGGCCCTTTTAAAAAACCAGTTTATTTTAAAGACTCTCTTTACAGTAATCAGTTGCCTGCGATGCCTGCATTTACTCACTGTCATTTCTTTCAGACAGGCAGCAGAGCTGGGGGGTTGCAGTGATTCCCAAGAATCACCAATGCTTGCTTCAGAGAACCAAGTCCTCTAACAACATTCAATACTGGGAAAGTAAAAGCTTATTTTTCCTCCTGAACGCCTGTCCCCTTGGGCTTCATTAGCTTGGCAACTGTTAAGACAGTGATGCTATCATGTGAAGGACATTTAGATTTTCATATCAAAATATCCCTGTTTTCCAGGTATAGCTTTATCTAAGGAGGAGCTGGAGGAGAGGCCCTTGAGACCCAGTGCCTCTCAGTGAGCCACAGCCATCCCCAGTCTCCCTGGTGCTGCCTCCTGGCTTGGGCTGGGCTGGTCCACTACAAAGGCCACTGTCTAATGCCAAGAGGGTAACACGGAAGCATTTTTGTCTGTATTTCCAAGAACAAACAGATAGAAAAAAACAACCAACCAAACAAAAAAAAGTATTTGAGTTTTCCCCACTGGAACATACTTCTATCTGAATTTCTTGAGATTCCTTTTAAAAGAAAAAGGGAGGAAGAAAAAAGAAAGAAAAAAGCAGCCGCAGCAGCAAGGAATGCCTTGCCCCATAACCAAGAACAATGATTCTCAGGATCGAGGAAGGAGACGGGGAAAGCCATACTGAGACAATTAAGCTCAAGAGACACCATCCTTGAGACGTGATCCTTCAATGAGACTTTTCTGAAAACTTACCCTTTTGCCTGTTCACATTGCAAAGCAGTTTCTTCTACTCCATCATACCCTTTCCAAGGGGGGAAAAAAAAAAAAAAAAAAAGCTATTTGTCACCTTAATTACTTACTTCTAAATACTGGACATTCAGTGAGTAGAAGCTATGCACCCATGGATTTTCTGACAGCAACCAATGCTGATTATACTGCACTGCATGCAGAGAAAATGCTAATTAGGACTTTTGCAAATGAAAAGCACCATGCTCTCAACACGTTCTTCATTTTTACTTGTCTACCAGAGGAAAACAACAAAGAAAATTAAGCTTCATCTCACGCTCACCCTGGATATAAAACTAGTTCTTTCAGAAAGGCATTTACCGAAACCTTTGACTCCAAATTCCCAGGCCTAATAAGAGCAGGAATTTTTGGACGTGCTGCAGCTCCAGCACTGGTACCATTAAGCAAGCAGCTTGCTGAAAATTTCTATAGTCTTTTAGATTTTGCAATGCCGAGGCAGCTCTGGCAGCAGTATACTGAAACCTCTGGCAAGTCTTTCAAAAACAACCACTAAAAAAGGGGCAAAGTGAAAATCCTGTAAGTACAACACCTCCTTTTTTAAGGATGGTTGTTTTGTCAATCCATGAATCTCTGAAGCTGAAGTAAAACCATCCACTGATGAGGGAGATGGTTGTATAAAATAACCCCAGCATGCAGTCAGTGCCTGCTAGAGTTACTAATGTACTGATTTCAAATGTTGGGGTTGAGGAAATCAAGAAAATTGACTTTAGCTACATAATCTTGAACCCTTCATAGAATACATAAATTGAACCACTGTTATTTACTTACTTACACCCTTATAGTGATACGCCAGGAACATTCCTGAAAAACATTTCACTTCCCTAGGAGAACAGTGTATTTGCCTACTTACCTGGAGTACAGAAATTGTAAGCCTGCAGTAAGAAAACTCTTTTCCCCGAGTCTTTCATGACTCCAGGGTGAAATACTTCAGTAGCTGCACACAAAAACTTCATGTTAGTGATTTGTATGTTGTGGAGCTCAAGAATATCACGAGACCAAGGTAGTGTGGTTCCTACACTAATTCCACAATACCCTGTGCACACCACAGTAAAAAGCGGGGATCATACAAGAAATAAATATAAGATGCTCAAAACAAGATGTTGTGCAACTGAGGAAATGCTGAGCTAGTTCCTGGGAGGCTTGAAGGCCTCATTGCTCACAGAATACAACAGCACACAAAGCTCCTGTACGCTGGGTCCCTCTCTTGACAGTGAAAACCAAATAGTCTCTATGTGCAAGTTGGTGGGAAAATTCCCTGGGATACTCATACACAGAATAAGGCAGACTTCCATGTGAAAGGCTCTGGCAAACCAGATCTCTCTTCCTCACCCTCTTGCACATTTCTGGGTACCACTTCAGCACGTGTCCCTTCCCAGTCAGGGAAAATGGAGGAGCTGTGTTCATACAGAGCTCTCAGGCTCTGCTGCACCACTGGGACACCCAGGCATGCTGGTGACAAGCTGTACAGAGATGCCCAGAGAATCGGGAACATAAAATGAAGCTCTCTCTTTTCCCAGCCTCTTTACCTGAAGGGAAGCTCTGCTGCTTAGAAATACTCAAGTAACTCAAAACAAAGTTATGTGGCTTCAAACAGCTCCCAGATGTATGCATTCCCCCACGGATGGATATGAATTGTTGCTTGATACTATCCTTCATTTTTGCTTATCAAGCCTCTAAGCTGCCAAAATTTCATTACGTAGAACAGTAAGAAATTTGCTTTTCTCTTAATGCTGAATATCTTTTCTGCATGTCTGTTCTCCAAACTCATACAAATGCCAGTTGATCAATTTGGTACAGAAGATGACAGATATGCTATCAATATGTGCAAAGCTTAAATATCTACACTTGTGGATCATTTGAAACCGGTCTGGTAATACAACACTCCAGAAGGCCCACACTAAGATTTATATATTGGGAAACAAAATATTTTGAGATAGCTGAAAGCTGACAAGAGTCCAACTCAAAGTATCCAGAACAAATACTGTGCAGACTATGGAAGAAACTGTGCAAAACAAAATATACATATATATATATACACACACAGCATGCCAGTTTGCACAAGTTTTTCTCTTTATAATGGACATAAGCAAGTTTTTCACATTAGCCCTTACTCCTTTCAGCACTGGGCTTTTCTCTGATCTCACAACTGTGTAACTGCCAAATTGAACCTACAGAATCCAAGTGGAGTCTGAATAAATCCCGGGGAAACAGATGGATCTGTCTGGTAGGGAATCCACATACAAGTGAAACTTAACAAAACCAGGAGCGTGGCTTACAGTGTTCCAGAGCAGGTGAGAACTACAAGAGTGGTTTCTTGAGGGCAAACTTACCTTGGTTATGGGGACAGAAATTTAGTGAGCAAAATGCAAGTAACCCGACTAAAAGATACTAATTGCTTGTTAGTATGGGTTCATATTAATTGGTACATTCCCTTTTATGGGTCATTCAAAGGCAGATTTGCTCAATAGGTTCATGAGAACACATTCAGTCACAAGAAGTCTTCTACTACCTTTCATTTCACTTAAAAATAATAGCTTTAATTCTGTTTAATTACAGGCTTATTTGACCTTCTGAAGTCAACTAGATTTTACATGCTGTTTCTTCAATAATTATTTAACCCTAGGAAAACTTCACTGGTTTAGCTGATATAATCTGGAAATTTCTTTAATGTCTCCTCTGTGATTGTCTAACTCTAGAGCTTTCTAACATCATAAAATTATTTCATTTGTGCTTAAAGAGTAGCATTTTTACATGCTCATCTGGTAACTCCAGGATATTATTTCACCCCATTCTCAAAATTCAAAAGGACTTACCGCATGCAAGTGCATTTATTTCCAAATATCTTTTTATAAAAACAGTTCTGTAAAAAAAAAAATTTACAAGTATTCTCAAGATTATCCGTTTGAATTAGTTTAGGAAATGCCTGAGCACAAAGGTTTTCTAAAAGTGAATGGGATAAAGAGGAAAGACTCAAAATCTCTGATAACTTACAGCTTAGAAATTTTATTTTTTTTTTGTAAAAGAAGGTAGAACATAAGCGAGTATAAAACTATTGTTTGAAATACAAAGCAGCGCAATCAAGGATTCCATACCAGCCTGCATCTCGCTTTTGCAGGCTTAAGAAAGCGTTCCCCACCGGACGCATACTAATGAGGGCCAATGCCACTGAACTTAACACATCTACCCTGTGGGTATTAAACTTCACGGTTCCCGAGGCCACGCGGCAATGGCAGGGGCCATGTTGGCGGATATTAAATCACATGGTCTCATTTTAGTGAAAATAGTTTAAAACAAGGAAATAGTCACATGCTTTTATGATCCCATAGCAACTTAAAATGATTCTACCACCGCAGTTTCTAGGAAACATATCTATTCAGTGCAACTAAACCTATTCATAGAATATTCCCTATTCCTTTTCCCACCAAGTGTTAAAATTCAGCCAATTCTTACATCTAAAGTTCTTCCCCATCTTTCTCACCAATATCCTCCCATGGAAGAAATTCCACTGGAAGGAAAAACATTTTAATAAAATCTGCTATTTTCACAAAGATTTATCTAGCCTGGAATGAAGACGGCAGCAATACCTGCTTCTGGGAACCTTATCCCAGGGAATGGTAAATCACAAACCAGCTACGTCAGATTCTTGCTACAATAAGTTTGCAGAAAAGCGGGGCAGGGAGGGGGGGGTTGAAGTTGTCATTGTTTCCTGCATTGTCCTGCCGCACAAAGAAACAGTGTTCCAGTCAAACGGGGAGATGGGAATAAAACTGCAGTCATGGCTGAACACTGTCCAGTGTTGCTATGTTGAGCTGAAAACAAAGATAATATTACAACATAAGGGGGTGTGTGTTTTTAGGAAATGCTAATAAGGCCATACACTGGAAAATAATGGAAGATTAATAATAGAGAGGGCTTTTAACAGGAGTAAGGTTAAACAGAATGGCTCCCACTAATGTTTTGTTCAAGCAAGGTTAGAACCACACAGTGTGGGGAAAAAGTCACATCCTCGATCCATAACATCTCCAAAGTAAGACTTCCACCAAAGCAACTGTCAATTTGAGAGGAAGGAACTCTGCCCCAACTTAATCAAAGGAACTCTGTGACTTTGATGCGCTCTTTAATGTGCAACTATGAGAATAAAAGATGCAAGGTGCCTATTTGATATGCAGTGTTAACAGTGCTGAGCATTTTTTTCTAAATTGAGTGATCAAAGCCAAACCTCAGTCCCTGCAATGACTCATATGACAGTACTCTCTGAAGTTTATACATGTGCTTTTATCAAAACGCTGAGCAATGGAAAACATGAATGACTTCTCGACACAATCGGTATTGTTCACTCAAAGCAGTATAAAACTGCCAGGAAGGTCAAATGTTTTCCACACAATCTAAGGTTATAAAAACCTGAGAGAGAGATGGTTTGCCCACATGCATGCACAAACATAGCTTCCCTCCCTCCCCGTCATGCTCCTCTCAGAATGAGTACAGTGTTTGAAGCTAGAACTGCATTTCAAGTTGGAAAACGTGGAGGAGAGCGAACAGAAACAAACAGAAAAACCCAGCGACTTGGTCAATGCCTTTATCAGTTAGGCATTGTAAGACAAAGATATGTGAGGTACAGCTGATACAGAATAAAGGTAATTTCTATTAATTCAAACCTAAAATTATCATCTGTATAACTACAGTACCTGAGTGGATCAGTTGAGATGCTGCTTCGTGTTTCCAATGAAGTCCTGAGATGACAGCAAAAGAATAAAATTATAAAGCATTAAAACTGTTTAAAAATATTACATTCTTAAATGTCAAATGCTTAATGACTTTACATTTTCTTCCTTTTTATTGACACTGTATAATACTCAGCATGCTATTAAACATATTAAACCCTAAAACAAAACAACAAAAACCACAAACAAAAAACCCAACAGCATTTCATAGAATCATAGAATCACAGAATGGTTTGGGTGGAAGGGACCTTAAAGCTCATCCAGTTCCAACCCCCCTGCCAGCAGCAGGGACACCTTCCACTAGACCAGGTTGCTCAAAGCCTCATCCAGCCTGGCCGAGAACACTTCCAGGGAGGAGCAGCCACAGCTTCTCTGGCCAGCCTGGGCCAGTGTCTGACCACCCTCACTAGAGAAAGGGGAATTACAGATACATTTTTCTCAACTAGCAAAATGTGATCAATTTTCAATATTCTAAAAAGCATTCTACCCTTCCATATCTGTTATATGTGACTGACAATACAAGTTCTACTGTATGCACCATTATATTAAGCATTTCCAGAACCTGTCTTCTTTCAGTCTTGCAGTGTGTGCACTTAGCAGTAACATCTCAGCTCAATTCATCCGTATAGGTGCAGGACCTCGGAATATACCAGCTATGCAAGTACTACAGTCTGCCTCGGGAAACGTCAGAAACCTTTCCACCGTAGGTGCTTGAAAACCTCAGGCAGTGCAAACATCCTTCTTGGAGGTGCTAGCTTGCTCCACCGCAGAAACATCTGCATTACAGAATCACAGAATGTCAAGGATTGGAAGGGACCTCGAAAGATCATCCAGTCCAATCCCCCTGCCAGAGCAGGAACCTAAATGAGATCACACAGGAAGGCGTCCAGGCGGGTTTTGAATGTCTCCAGAGAAGGAGACTCCACACCCTCCCTGGGCAGCCTGTCCCAGGGCTCTGTCACCCTCACTGTAAAGAAGTTTCTTCTCAAGTTTAAGCAGAACCTCCTGTGTTCCAGCTCACACCCATTGCCCCTTGTCCTACCATTGGGCATCACTGAGAAGAGCCTGGCTCCATCCCCCTGACATTCCCCCTTAACATATTTATAAACATTAATGAGGTCACCCCTCAGTCTCCTCTTCTCCAAGCTAAAGAGCCCCAGCTCCCTCAGCCTTTCCTCAGCAGGGAGATGCTCCACTCCCTTCATCATCTTGGTGGCTCTACACTGGACTCCCTCAAGCAGTTAATTACTCTCTGATCACATTTGCTGGACTTTGCTCCTTCAGGAAATTGTGAAGTTAAAGCTGACACTTACATTAGGTGAGTATGTAATTTCAAGATGTGAAGAATGTCCTCACCAGAAGGCTTCCTGGCAAAGAGCAGCACCAGGACAGGGCAGTGCACATAAACCAAATCACGATCACAGAACAGCACTGTGCAGTTCACAAGTACACATTCCGGACCACACTGCTTTAATCCTTAGTATATCCACTAAGGAAAAACAGCACAGCTGCATGGCACAGGGAGCTGGGCAAAACTCTGCGACAGCCTCGTGAAGTTCCAGTCTTGCTGGCTTTTCTCACACCAGGCATCCGGTGACTTCACTTATTCACTAACAGAACAGTCATCCTTACGCTCTGTGGCTTTGTGTTCTCTACCCAAAAAGGCAAATACAGAATATTCCTGAAGAATTATTGCAGCAGAAAGTTTAGTGAAGATACTGTAAGTACTGAGGCGATTACAACTACGCCTTTGTTTGAGCAGCAATATTTTAACACCTAGTGTGGTATTTCTCCCAGGTAACCAGTGACAGGACAAGAGAAAATGGCCTCAAGTTGTGCCAGGGGAAGCACAGATTGTATGTCAGGAAATACTTCTTCACTGAAAGGGTTCTCAGGTACTGGAACGGGCTGCCTGGGGAGGTAGTTGAGTCACCATCCCTGGAGGTGTTTAAAAGATGGGTAGATGGTGTGCTTGAATATCTGGTTTAGTAGAGGACAGGTATGGTTGGACTCGATGATCTCAAAGGTCTTTTCCAACCAGGCAGTTCTATGATTCTATACTAATCAGACTCGCTCTCATTGAGCATGACTTCAGGTTGATTATAGACATATATATGATACAGAGTTAAATTTTTAGGGTGAAAACAGTTTTTCTACAGTTCTATTATTTTCTGTAATAAAACATTAGCCAAAGCCTCACCATGAACAGTCTGTTGTCATGTTAGAAATAATTTTTAAATGGTTATTTGCACTTACCCATTTATCCCTTACACAGATTGCCATAGATCAGCCTTTGCTCATATAGTCATAAATGTGTATGGAGGTTCATAAATGTGTATGGAGGTTCATAAAATGAGCATTAGAATTGCATTAATTGTATTTCCAGTGGGTATTTGTAAATCAATGGCAAATCTTTACTTTTAATCCCAAGATTACTAGTATGTTTACAAAAATAAACTTGTGTTTATTTTGCTTGTGTGAAGGGAGGAGGCCATAAATGCAGCATATGCAAGAATTAGCTGTACAGGAATGGAAACAAACTGTAGGGCCCAAACAGCTTTTAACTAAAGCACTAAAGCTTTAAAATAGCTTTCAGGAGCTTATTCCACCCTGTAATTTGTTTGCTTCCAGAGTTCAAGATTTGTGAATAGTGATGGATTTTGAGGGGGTGGCTTACATATGTTGGCTTTGTGGCTTGTTGTACTTTAACAATTGAAAAGGGTGAACTTAATTTACTCATAATTAAGTTTACTGCTTAACACAGTGTGCTATGGAAGTGCCAGCCTGCTCACTGAGCGTGACTTTTTGCCTTGCTTTTAACACAGATTTTAAAAAAATCTTAACTGTTTTGTCCCTTCTTACTATAAATAAATATTTAACAGGCTCTGTCTTTGTGCAGTGACAATATGTTGTGCATAAAGAAGAGATGGTAATGTGACACAAGGCAGTGCTGATTAGCCTCCACCCCAGCACAACCTTGATTGTGGTGCCGAACGACACTGAGCACATTGCAACCTCAGGGACTCCTCATGCAATCACAAGGAGCAGGATTACAGCTGCATTAAAAATACCCCATTTTCATTTCTGAAGACAGGCACCTAAGGTAGACTCCCCAACGACCAAAAGCTCCAGTAAGGAGATGCACACATTTTTAAATACATAGGAAAAAAGCACAGTTCCCAATAGCAAAAGTCCCCATCTTGGGGTTGTCCTGAGACACGGCTGAAAAGCTCTGGTTTTCCTGAGATAGTTTTCTAGAAATTTCCCTGCTGCTGGTAATAACAGTTCAGTGTGCTCCTAGTAACTGTTTAGGTACTTGGTAACTGAGTTAAAAAGCCCAAAACACAAAAAGCCACAGACCTAATCGATTTGGTAGCTGGCAACACAGACCTGCAACAGCTGCCAACGCACCCAGCAAGTCCCGTCCTTGTGCAATCAATTCCTTCAATTCAATACAGAATCAAAGCAACCCGACGGAGAAAGGCTTATTACTGGTTTTCTGATGTGATCAGATATGAAAACAGCGTCAAACACAGGAAAAACTACCTGAGCTGAACTGAGGAAATCTCCCTGGATGAGAGCCACAAAGAGAGATCACGACTGGGGAGCGAGACAGAAACCAGGACACGCGCTAAGGAGGGTCACACGCCCTGAAGAAGTGGTAGCTCAGCCTTTTAACCACAGATCGAATTTGCCATTGTGAACAATCTCAGGAGTAGAGTGACAACATGAAAAACAAAGTTTCTGGCCAAGAGAAGAAGTCAGTAAAGACAGGAGAAATCAGGTTTGAAATCTATTGAAAGATCTGCATTTGGAGTACAGAAAGTTAGTTAATTCTTAATTAATTTAGAGAATAATTTCAGTATAATCACATAATTACTCCCCTTCTTTCCTTAAATCTAAAATCCCATTTAAATCTTTTGGTTTCTTTCCAAACACTGCTCAAAGATGGAAAGTTAATTTAAAATATAAAAATAACCCAAATCCTGAACACAGTATCATTAAGCTACAGCAAACAAAATAAATCATCCTACACAAAGTAATCTTAGGAATGTCTGTTTCAGGAAAAATAAAAATTATCTATTTTAGGTTACTTCAAAACAAGGTTTGTTTGTTTTGTTTTATTTTTTATCAAATTAACTGGACAGGAAAAAAAATATTGCACTGCTCTAAAGAAAGCAATCAGGAAGGTCTAACAATCTTATTTGTTTATTCCTAATTGGTACTGGCTCCATACATTTGTAGTCCAGAAAGAAATCCATACACTATCTAATAATAAAGCTATTAAAAATACAAAAGACTTGTCAATAGATGTACAATCTCGACTTTTTACATACACAAGAAATTAAAAAAAAATAAAAATCAAACCACCACCACCAAAACAAACCAACAAACCCAACAGACTACAATTAACTGTAGAACTACGCCCAAGAAATTGACTGAAAATTGAGCTAAAACACTTATACCACCACTAAACAGAAGCAAACAAACTGCAGAGCTATCCTGCACTACTAGGGAAAAATGCTCTCAACAACCCCGCGGGGTGTTTTGTATCTGGAGTTTGTTTCCATGGAGTTTGCAACGGCCTTCTAGGTAAGGAGGTGAAGAAATCTGCACCAACTGCACTGGTGAGTCAGTTAAATGACATCTCTTCGTCACGAAAATTCTTGACATTTTAGAGCAAAGGCAGAGGAATCATTGCATGAACTGTGACTAAACCTGGCACACAGGGCTAGACCCAGTTGGATTATTTGGCACTAACGTGATCAGCATGAAACCTGAAGCATGGGTGTAATTGTTGGTAGCAACAATCTCTTTCAAGGCTCAAAGAATTATACAAAACATGGATACACACAACTCCTGAATTACAATCTTGCTTAGACCATGCATCTGTTTGCATCAGCTAGCACAGAAATCATAAACAGCCCACTTCTGCAGGGGAGAATAAAAATATCACCAAAAAATCATTGGTCTAAAATTCCGACAGTTGCTGTCTTACTCAGTAGGCTTCAGGCAACCACAGACAAGAAGAGTAAACACAATGCTGGTTGAGTTCTGTCCTGAAGGAAAAACCAAGGCCACGGGCTACGGCACCTGGTATTGGCACTGTGTATAAGTGATACTCATTAAATCCTGGGCACAGGATTCCTAGCAATTGGGTATTTAAAAGCTCATATTCCAAAATGTTTTAGCAGATTTAAGTGAGATGCACAATTAGCTTCTCGATACCTCAAGCAATGACACAAGTTCTGGTTTATTTTGCTTTTTTGTGATGAAAAACTTTTTCATAAATACAAAATCACCCTTATTGAAGATGACTTCTGAAACTGCATAAGATGGAGTTCCTTATAACATATGGACACAGAGAAGGTAGAGAATGAATATTTTGAAGAACTGACAATCTTAAATCTTGCTTTCCTCAGCTGTGATATGACAAGGAGTGTTATTGATCTGGGAGAGAGAATTACATACAAGGACCTTAATTTAAACTATTCTGTTTGTCAGGATGGACCAGTGAGAATGTAAATCATTAAGGCATTTCTAAGAGAGATGTCAGTGTGATTGCAGTGAGCACCAGTGCAACACAACCACATAGGAACTATGCTCCTGCTGACTGGATAAACAGAATATAGCAATTCTAGTCGTCCGGCGCTGTAAGCCTTTTACAGAGTATTTGTTAACTCTCCTGACAGAGCGCAAGTTATACAGATAAACTTGTGAGGGTCCCCACACTGCGATAGCTCAGTACAGCCGCCTCCTCTTCTCACCATCCCACGGGCAACGTCCAGCCCTACAGGCTCAACTCCACTGAATAATGCTGAGCTGGGGTAGGAGCACTCTGTTTCCATCAGTGCAGATGGCTGCAACTGCTTCATTATCTGTTAACCAGAAGAGAAATGAGAGCACAGTCCTACCTATCTTATTGCTGACAGAGGCTACAAATAACTACATATCATAAACAGACCTTCTGCAAACAGCAAGAAAAATTCCCAATTTGAGAAAAGCCAAGATGTTGTTCTGGCATGAAAATGCACAATGGTGGCAGATTAAATAATTGTCGTTGAAGCAAATCCACAGCTTGATTCCAAGTAAAGATTGTTTAAATAGATCATATTTTTGGCTGGAGAAGTGAAATTCACTTAGAGCACTGCATACAAAGATACGCCGTCTGCAAATGACAACTCGGAGTACATGTGTTGAGGGGAAAAGACAGTTCTGAGCTCCATCAAACGCTTGGTGCTAGAAGCAGCATGGTGTGGCATCTTTTTAATGCTGAGGATGGAAGGCAGAATAATATATTAAATATTTAAGACACTGTGCTAGATACTGCTCAGTGAATAATTGTGGCTTGTCACAGTTTCTTCGTATGAACTGGCAGCACACAGAAGAAAGGGAACCCTGTCCATCACAGGCTGATGCTGTGACGCTCCACACCTTCAGTTACAAAGAACCAAATTATTTCCTTATATTCCAAAGTGCAGCTTCATTAAATGGAAATATTTACCCTTGCTTGAGGATGGTCTGAAACCCAGCACTGCTGAGCACTTTGGATCTTGGTCTTAGTACTCCATTGGGTAGGTAAGGCCAAAGCATCTAATTGCAACAGGCAAAAAGAAGGCAACAGGAGGATCCTACTCAGACAGATTACCACCCTCCCACAGAAACAAAATGAGAAACGATATTCCAGCCATTACATTGGTCATCAAACAAAATCATCCCTTCACATTCTGTGTGAACTTGCTGCAAGTCACTTCTATGAGCACTGATGGGGTTCCAGGATGTCGAGCTTGACACCCAACACGCTTTAGCTACAAGTGAAAGCCATAATCACCAAAGCAGCAAGCACTGCTCACTATCATCCATCTTCACAGTGCTGTAGTTCACCAACATGCAGAAAGCTGTATCAGCCTGTTCCCCTTTTACCTGCTCAATGACCAAGTCCCCAGCACACCCACAATATGGTGAAGTTACTTAACAACTAACAGAAAAACAAGTTCCAACACTTGCATTAATTTTAGCCTTCCACCTCTAAATTCTGCTCAGCACATCATCTCAGCTCAAGCTGCCCCTTATTACTGGAGCCTGGCTTTGCCCAGAGATCTGCCAAGCCATCAGGAAGGACATATTCCTGGAGAAACTCAAAGTGCCCTGAGCTGAAGGGACCCACTGGTCAGCAGTTCAGCATTTGCTTTTGTTACACAGCTTTTCTGCCTGATGTCCCAAACAAATAATCCTGAACAAACAAGCTGTGGGAAGCTCTAATTTGAATATCATGGACCAGAAACTAATGGAGAGATTGGGCTCCTCCCAGAAATTAGGAGGAATCTGATAAAAATATGGCTAGAAGCTCTGCCATAATGTCTCTTCTGGCTGGAGCATCATTTACCAGACACACAGCTGTGTTGTGCATTAATTAGCGCAATACAAGTGGATCAAGATATCGTCCAGAACTGAAGGCAGGCTCATGTAACAGCATGCTTGTCTGACTCCCATACAGCTGCCTTGGTACTGCTGTGGATGGCTGTTGAGATAAACTCCTGGCCCAGACAGATGTTTGCTCTGATGACGCATGGACCCACCGTTTCCACCAACGCACCGTGTTGTCATTCCGCTCTCTGAGGGACACACTGCAATTTTAAACCAGGTAAGCTACGAAGGCAGCAGCTCTTGGGAACCCTGGAATGCTGCTGGCAGCTACATTCACGTGTGGATTCAGTTCAGAAGACCTGTATGAACTATAGATCTAAAAGTAAAACAGCCCAACTCCAGAGGTTTCCACAGGATTGCCTGGGTAAGTAGGCCAGAACTTAACGTCACTCAATTGATCCTAGTCATTGGAACAAAAACTTGCACAAGCTGAAAATACAGTTCCATTAAGCCTTTCTTCTGGATATGCAGTTTAATAGCTTTACTGACATAACATAAAGCTATGAAAAGTTCACCTATGAGAAGGCAGCACTTGGAAGGAAGGATGAGGAACTTTAAAGTATA
>NW_010326589.1:7279-45991 GCF_000700745.2 Antrostomus carolinensis | reverse complement strand
TACACTGTGCTCCAAATATTTCAATGAACCATTTAGACAAGAAAGTACTTAAAATACATGTTTAATGCTGCTCTTAGATATAAAAAGCTTTCCTCACTTGGGGCTTGAATCACTTAAGGTTCCTGAGCAGAGTTCTGCTGGGTCTAGAGGTTCTGCCCAGCTCGGAGTTGGAAAGCCCGTGCTGCTTCTCCTCAGTGTGCAGCTCATTTTCCCAGGTCACTACCAGTTTAAGCTGGATTACCAATCTAAGCAGGCAACTGACTGTTCAGAAAACCAGCTGATTGATAAAGAGTTTTTTGTTGGATCTCTTCCAGACGCCACATGGCTAAGTGACCAAAAGGTTTGCTTCAAAGCCAGAAATAGAGCAGAGAAAAACAAGAGCTTTAAGAAAACTCTGAACACACTTTTCTACTTGGCTTACTAGAAACTTAACCAATACTGGGTTCAGCTATGTGCAAACTATGTGAAAGCACAAGCTTGCTTTCATTTTTCCCTCTTCAGAAGGCTCCTCTCTGCATCACAATCTGTAGGTTCTATCACAATTTCGGGAGCTCTCAGCACAGAAGCATGCCCAAACACCCGTTTTTATAACACGCTTTCCAAATCAAAGTATGATCACAGTATCTCAAAGAGATTTTAAATCTATAGGAAAAGCAATATGTATGAAACAAAGCCATCCCAACATGATCCTAAAAGCCATGAGGAAACAGACTAGGAAGCTCTGTTGACTTTATTAATTGAGAAGACTGTGCAAAAGTAAAACTGAATTTCTGTACAGGGACAACAGAATGATATTAAATAAAACTCAGTTAGTGCTTACTAAGTTGGGCCCTGCATTCCTAGAGCAATCTGCAGGAGTAGCAACGGGAGGACTTGGAGAAGCTTGCTTTTCAAGACATGCTCTAATTTTGGTTGTGCAGTAACACATTGCACAGTGAAAGATGTTATTGGAAAAATTAATTTAATAAAACCTCTCACCAGCTAGATTAACTCTAGCAATAACATCTGAAGGGTAATGGCCCTGCTGTTTCATACTTTTCACCACTATGGCTTCAGAGTCCACACCAATCACATATATGCCTTGTATTTAGGCACCCCAGCCTTCTACCAGGTTCTCCAAAGGAGCTGCAAGTTCCCCAGCCCTGAACCCTGAAAAAAAAACCAAACAACTTTATCAAGGAACCACCCTCATGACAACAAAGAGTTTAGAATTTATTATCCACTGCACATCTTATCAGCATTGTTTTTAAAGGTGATATCTTGCCAGAGGAACTGATTTCACATTAAAATATTGCAGTGATGTGGTTTTGGGTTTGTTAGAAGTAAAGCCCATTATTTAAATTACATTTATTCCCAGAGTTACATGAAGATCAGATGTTTATTAACAAGCTTCACTACTATTTGCAGCCTGAATTTAGAACCATGAAAACAAAACCAACTCATACATGCAACATGGGAATTGAGGTTTTCCAAAGAAGGAAGAGAAAGTGCATTGCTGATAGCAGCAGCCAATTGTATATAATTCAATTTGAAGACATTAAAGTTTCCAGATCTATGTTTAATCCTCTGCGAGGCAAAGGTCCAGTATGCTAATGTAATCTTAGAACTGAAGTGTTTGAAAATGTCTTGTTCAACAGTATGGCTGGACAAACTTACTCTCCTGAAAAGTTCTCATCTGTGTCTACTGTGGCCAGAGGCAGCTACCCTTCCCATTTTCTGTTTGCGTGTCACCTGCAAAGAAAGTGCTGTTTATGAGAGTCACCAATCTGAAAACACTTTAAGATTATGTGTAAGGTTTCTTGATGACTGTGAATTACACACTTACAGTAACCAAGTCAGGCTAACTGCTATCCTCTGTGTGGTGCTTACCCACAGTGCAGGCAAGATCCTGTTGCTTACAGGGAAAAAGCACACAAGCTTCAGTAGAGACACAAGGGCGCTCCACACAATTCCCCATGCCAGATCCACCCAGGTACTGCAAAGATCTACATTCTACAAGTATCCTCGCATAGCATTTGAGATCACTTGACTTATAAATAACAGAAAACAAAGGCTGCTGAGTAAACCTAAAATGGATGTGTAATTTAAAACATGTGTTTTAAATACCATGTGTCCTAACCCACCTAGCAGCAGCTCTGCACAGAGTGATGCAGCAAAGTAAAAAAAAAAAACCAACCCACATTGAATATGGAAATGAACGCAGCAAATTGGCTCCATTACATTATATCCTAAGAGCAGAGACTTACGACTTCATCCTTTCAAATATGGAGATTAGTTCTGTTGGGTATATCTCCTTCACGCATACTTAAGAACATGATGACTGCAGCCAGTTCAAAGCCTAAAGGATCTGTTGGCATGGAGCCGTACACGGCTGCGCCACAGGAGTGGTTCAGTGACAAACTTGACTCTGCTTTTCAGATTGGTTTATAGACTTACAATTTTTTTCTCCTCCTCACGTCAGCAGATTTTAAATCCCCCGTTCAGAACGAGTGCTCTGAGAGCAGTTTGCAGCTTAAGTACGTCCCCTGTATGACCATATGCTGCAGTTTACTCACTGCAAATGCTTCCGTACGTATGGAAAAACAAAAGGCTCAAAGAGGAGCCTCACTCCCTGTCACAGATCTGCAGGCAGCACAAGCCACGCTCTGCGC
Organism: Antrostomus carolinensis; assembly: GCF_000700745.2. NCBI lineage: Eukaryota > Metazoa > Chordata > Aves > Caprimulgiformes > Caprimulgidae > Antrostomus > Antrostomus carolinensis. The sequence goes on along the minus strand of NW_010326589.1, from coordinate 43,340 downwards.
TGCCAGAAGCCAATTTATCATGTACACGCAACGACGACAAAGCTACTCGCTCCTTAACATCAGCGTTACCATTGAAGAATTCGTCTGACTTTCAACCCATTTCAATACATTGACCTGCAATCAACGATTATTTCTCAGCATGTCAGTGATGTTTTTCTTTGATTACCCAGCATTAACAAGGAGCAGCAGGTTACAAGGAAGATACTACACCTCAATGTGCATGACCCTTCTGTTTTCCAGGAACAGAACAGAATTACACAAGCTGTTAAGTGGATTCAAAGCCCTACGATCAATGTGCTGCATCTATTATATTAATTTAATTTCATCATTTCTGAAAAAGAAAATTGACAGATATCCATGTAAGCAGATTCAGTGATTTAAATTGTGGTGCACTAAATCATTCTGTCAGAGGTTATGACATTTCTTTTAAACATGGAAAACCACCTTTTTATCACTACACATAAACAGTAAATCTTTTAGTTATTTTGCTCCTTCAGTAGGCTGTGAACCGACTGAATTGAAAATAGCGTTAGGTTTGTTGTTTGTTGGGTTTTTTTTAGAGCATTGTTATTTTCTGGAAGAAAAGGCCTACAAATGTAAGTTAAATAACATGCAACTAGCAAACTACGACAGAATCTCCAACCAACTGGAGCTACGTCAGCAAATCTGTGGCAAAACAATACAAAAGGGGTTAGCAGCGTTGGAAGCAGGATGGGGAAGCTACAGAGCAGCCCTGTCCATAGAGAGGAAACATGATTTTGCAGCTAACTGACAGCTTACATTGATCAGGTGTGCTGGGCGAGTGTACAGAGGCCCACTGACTTTTAAACGTGCCTGAGAAGTTGCGACAGGCACTTCCCTGACAACAGCAGATGGATCCCGTAGGCTGCAGGCTCTTCCGCGCCCGCGCTGGGTTCCACCAAGGGCAGCGGCGGGACCACAGGTCAGGGGTTCTGCACTTCATAGCGGCTCTTGTCCAGCACTGAGAAACCCCAGCTCCAGAAAGTTATGCAAATATCAGAGTGCAGAAATACCATGTTTTTAAAGTGTGTGTATATATATATTTATATATTTGTGTGTGTGTATATATGCACACATACATTTATATAGTATATATAAAAATTGAATTTACTCTAATAATAACTTCACTACCCTGACTTGTCACATAAATAGGAGCCAGTTGAAGCCATGGAATCATAGAATGGTCTAGGTTGGAAGGGACCTTAGTAAGATCTTTATAAAATGTCCCCCATCAGCAGGGACACTTTCCACTAGACCAGGCTGCGCAAAGCCTCATCCAGCCTGGCCTTCAACACTCCCGGGGGGGACCAGCCACAGCTTCTCTGGCCAACCTGGGACACTGTCTGACCACCCTCACACCAAAGAATTTCTTCCTCACATCTCATCTCATCTCAGTCTCCCCTCTTCCAGTTTCAAGCCATCACCCCTCATTCTGTCACTCCCTATCCTTGTCAAAAGCCCCTCCCCAGCCTTCCTGTAACCCTTTCAGGTACTGGAATAATAGCTGACTTTTACATAACTTCAGAGTTCCAAAGTGTTTGCCATATTCATTCTAAGTTCCCAGCAGTATTCACAGTAACAGCTCGTGCGGCCTCAGTGTAAACCAGGAAATCAGACTGTGCAGCTGCAGATGCGCCTGAGAGGGGCAGAGGTCCTGACTGCCATCTGGATGCAGCTGCACGTGTCTGGAGATCAATCATACTTGGGGAACTGCTATATATTTGTGTATATATACACACACAATACTGTGAAAGTGTTTGGGAAAAGCCCTCAAAACACAAAGAACACAGAAGGAAAATGTCCAAGTCCTTGAAGAGAGTAAGCTTTACATGAATCTTCCCCCTTCTTCAATTTCATACTTATTACCCAAAGACACCATTTAACTTTGCAGTACCAGAGAATCAGATGAAACAAACAACTGGCAGAAGCTTTCACATCTGGCTAGAGCAGTCACCACTTCATCTTCAGTTTGAGCCTCCACAGCTGCGTATTTTACCACTCTGAGTTCTGACAGATAAAACATCTCACATGAAGACTAAAAAAACCCAACAAATTGCCTCCCAAATTTTCCTATTCATGGCTGAGCCAACCATGGACTTTCTCAAGCTGGACTAAGTTTTGTGGCTGAGAAAAGCAACTAATGAAACATGAAATTAAAGCTCAGGATTCATTTAGCCTCATCTGTAATAAAGCGACAGGCTTCCTGCTGCTCCACTTACACACCTAAACCTCTGCCTCCTTTGTTGGCTCTTTGATCATCCTTAAGTCTTTGATCAAAAATGTTAAATGAGTTGACATTGCCTGTTACTCAGCTGGTTTCAGTTTTATTTTAAAAAGCACTGACTATTTTTGTTGCCTTGAAGCACTGAAGTCATCTGCAATGGTAATGCTGATGTTAAGGAGCGAGTAGCTTTGTTGTCGTCGTTCATGTCTAACTTGAAATCCAATATGTATTTGCAGCACTAAATTAAATGTATTTTCATTGATCTCCCCAAAATCAAGAAGGAAAAAAAAAAATCTAAAAAAAGAGCCTTCACTAATAAAGTCTGATTGTAAAGCAGAAGATACATCATTGTGAGGTTCAGAAGAGCTTAAACTCATGTGGAGAGCACCTCAGTTTCCTGCTGCATTCTAGAGGCACCAACAGCAATCTGGTGGCTTCCAGGGCCAGCTGATAGCAGCGGGCACAGCTGAGAGCTCACCCACTAACAAAGAACAAAGCTGTGCAAAATTGCTTTAATCAGACACCTCGTGACCAACAAGCAAACAAACTTGTTTGTCAGAAACATCTGCTCCATCCAAGAGAACGAGCAGTGGGCTAGCTGCCTGTTCTCTCCGGTGTCAGGATACACGGCACCCGATTAAAAATACTGCTTGTAGGATTACAAAATGAAATTATTTAAATAACATTTCCTGACTGAGATAATTATCTGTACTACACCAGCCTCTGGCAAAATCTTGTCATAAAATATCAATTACAACTAATTGAATTCTCCATAAAGATGAATTTAATTGAGGAAGAGAGCATGATAGATTTCAATACTATCTCATTTTCAGGTGTGCAATGCTCCAGTGATTGGCTGGGAAAAAAATTCAGAGGTGAATGAAATGTGACATAATTTCTTTAGGAAAACACGCTTACATTAATGGGTCATAAATTGGCTGATTTTATGCATTTGTTCCATGACTGCATCAGCTAAAAATCACTAAAGGCCAAAGAGCACAGAAATTACATCAAAAAAATAAACCCAAAGAACTCTAGTGGGCGTGGAAACAACAGCACTTGCTTGATATTAGAAAGGGACGTATTTTTAATGAAAAATACCTTGTGTACAAATTTGCACTTGAATATAGAAATTAAACAGAACTGTGGGAAGAAATGGTGTTTGTTTATTTGAAATTTCAGCTCCTCGGTTTGTTCAGCAAATTGTCCTGGTTTTTAGCTGAAAGTGAGCTGGGTTTCTTTTTAGTAGCTGGAATAGTGCTGCCTTTTGCTTTCAGCTGGGATTTGTTATGAGAGAGACACTGAGAACATCCCAGTGTTTGCATTTGCTGGCACTGAAGGACTTTGTGTCCTGTCCGTCCACAAGCACAAGATCTCAGGGAGGAGGAATATTGCAATGGATCAGCTCCGTGGGCATTGGGCTCTGCCAAGGGGCTGTTCCATCTCCTGTCCCCCATGGGCAGGAGATCCATGAGGGGCTCTTCCTCTCTTGCTCTCTCTGGCTTTCGCTTGGGCTCTGGCTCTCCTGGGATTGGGGTTTCGGTTTGGGATTGTTCCTGCTCCGGGATCGTTATCTGGGAATGGGCCGGGCTTGGTTGGCAGGTGGTGAGCAATGGCTCTGGGTGTCATTCATTTGTATTTTGTTACTGTTATCATTATCACTACTGTTGTAATATTAGTATTACCTTAAGTTTTCTTTTATTTCTATTATTAAACTGTTCTTATCTCACCCTACAAGCCTCCTTACCCTTGCCTCCCAATCCTCTCCCCTGTCCCCTGGGGGTGGGGGGCAGTGGGTGAGGGGCTGTGTTGGCTGCTGGCCAAGGGCCGGCCCAGTGAAACCATCACATAAATACAGACAGTCATTTTCAAATTTTCTAAAATCTCATCCCCAACTCTGAAGGGAAAACAGCAACACCCATATTTTTCAGAAATGACCAAGGTAAAACATTAATTGCAGATAAAGATGTTTGCTGGGCACAAAGAAGGAAGCCACACTAATCAGGAGCTTTGAAACCTCCCTCCCTTATTAGCATCTTCATTTAGCAGAAACAGACTTTAATGAGTACCCAAATGTTTGCTATACACTTACTATGCAAACCAAAATGTTAGCTGTATAGCTACTCTTTCCTTCTGCCTCTGTAGCATTCCATTGTGAAAAACAAAACTAACGAAAATAAGCGAGTCCCTCCCATCCCAAGAAGGTCTCCAAAGTCTGTTTTAGGGATCAGAAAATGAACATCTCAATGTTACAGGGTGGACACTGAATGGCAGCAGGACTGAGTCATAGAAGGTCAACTAGGAGCAGAGAGCAGGAGGCTGAATTTGATGCAGACATAGCCACAAAAAACTCTCACTGAACCCATTACAAGTGTTTCTCCTTGTGGCCTGACTCAGTTGGGTTCTATCCCCTTTTTATCTGTCCATTTTTGCCAGCTCATCAGAACTAGTGAGCCCCTGATCACAGCTAGGAACTCTCCAAGCACTGAGTTCCCTCCCTGGCACAGTGGGTAACCCCGTTGGGTACCACGGCCTCCTTCCAGAAAGGAAGGCAAAGTGTCCTTCTGCGAGCAGCAGTGGAGGGGAGGGGAGCGGGGGATAAAAATTCAGCTTCTGTTCAGCTGAGTCACATTCAGCTATTGCTGCTGCAGATGATTCAAACTTTCTGCGCAGCTGTGCTTGCTCACAGATTCCCACCCAGCACTGAGCAACTGCTGTGCACGCTTGGTGAAGTTAGAAGAAAATGTAAAACATATCTGCACACAAGAGAAAAAATTCATATAGCCAAATGCTCTGTAAATACCGGTGTGGTACCCTTAACTGAATTGTTGTCATTAATTCAGTAGAGGTAGAACACTGAAACTAGAATTTCTGGTGCTTTGACAGCAGAAACATCTATCTAATAGTTTTGAAATTGTTTCATGTTTTGGGTTTTTTAAAATAGTAAATAAAATAAATAAATAAATTGTAATCACAACTTTCTTTATTTGAAAGCCTACTAGACATCACCTATGGATGAGTTTCTTGTGCAAATCTGCTGGAGCCTAGGACAAGCATCAGTGTAGGTTTGTCTTGTTCTTATACTCCTTTCTATATAACCATCAGACACCTGACAGTAGGATGTACGATACCGCACCTATGGCTACTCAAATATTGTTAAACACACGCAGCTTCCCTGGAACACATTCTGCACTACAACTGGAGAAAGGTAGAGGCAGATCGAACTACACAAGCAAACAATGTATTTATGATTCTAATTATAAAATATATAAACAACATTGACTGTAGGGCACGCTGACATATATATATCCACTTTATCATTCTACATGATCAAATGCTTCTCCATCGCCAGTGTTAATTGCATGTGAAAGTAAACATAGATGCTTTCCTCCTTTGTTTTCATCTACAGCTTCACATAATAAAATAGGGCAGATCTATACTGACTGACTTAGTGAGCCAGGTTTGAAGCAGACTGCATTGGAGCTCCCTCTAGCCACCATTTCAGGAACTATTCAACCACTGTAAAAAACCTCAAAAAATTCTGCCACCGCTCACTCACAATCCTGGCAACAAGGTGAGGAGAGTAAATACTTGTACTGATAGTTTGGGGGTTACATGTTCTGGGAACTTGCTGCTCAGTTCCAGGATTTGAGGTGAAAAAGGACTTGGTGCTGCACTTCAAAAGAGTGCTTTTGGCAAATCAGTATTAATGTAACACAGACATCACCCCTTCAAAGCTGTGAGTCAGGAGGTTTCGGGGGGACTCAGCCTGTTCAGGACATGTCTTCTGACCATGCATCCTGAGCAGCCGAGTCCCTACCTCTTGACAATGACCTCCATGAGTCACCTTAAATGCTGCTTCAACGCTGCTTCATCCTGATCAGCAGATTACATTCTGCCATCCCCAGGCACCTGCTCCAGTAAGGAGCTTCCTTGGCCATAAACTACATACATAATCCAAATTCATCATGAAACTTTAGTTGCTTGAAATTGTGGCAATCCATATTCAATTACACAGTTGGTGGAACGGCTAAGGGAAAATTTAAAAGCTTGATTTCAGTCAAGATCTACACCCTACCACATTTTTCAGGGGATTATTTATTCTCCTCATGTTATACAATATTTTGTTTCAGCTTGCTAAGAGTTATTTTTAAGTCTACTTTGGGAGATGAGTCTCTAATTTATCACAGTTGAACTGATTTTTGCTCCATCTAGTGGTGCATGAAAATCCATTTCACCCAAGCACAAAGCATCCGCGCGCTGCTCTGAGCGGTTTCAATGACTTCCCACAACCAGTTATGGAGAGGGAACAACACATGTGCAGAAAATAACAGCAAGTCAATACTTGCTCTGCTAAACTGAAGTCTCACCCACCTATTTTAGGCAAAACCACCCAAAAGAACATAAGAGCTGAATACGTTTGCAAAGGAGAACACCACACTGCAGGTAAAAACCAAAATAGCCTGATCCTAATAGGTGCAAAGCGCCTAAAGGTGCCAAAGGAGAAATGCCCTAACTGAATTCCCTGAAAGCAACAGCTTCTCTTCAGTCCTTTGAGTTCCTGAATGAAGAAATTTGGGCTATAAAAAAAATGAAAGATGCCATTCCTACTCCACCTTCCACACTGGAATGCACAGTAAGACAGTCTGTGCCTTCACAAAACCAGTGCAAATTCATGTAGGAATCAGGAGAAAAAGGAAATTTTTCCACTAGCACTTTTCTCTGTTTTATAGCAATGTGCAGCATTTAGGTCATCTACTTTTAAACTCTGGTTAACTAAAAGGAACCCCCACTAGGCTCTAGCGCTAAATCCTGAGATTCACAGCATGGTTTATTTAGCCAGCCATGATTTATTTAAATAGGAAAATGTTTACTTCTGCATTTCTGACTTTCACTGCATCAGCAAAGGTCAGCTTCTCTATTTGCTCCAAGTAGAGTAAATGCCTGACCATTTGACGATACTATGGATACCAACTCAAATTGTTTCAAATGCCAGCAACTTATAATGACACTATTTTCCTTTAATTGGAAAACTGCCGGATAGGAAAACCCCAATGATAGTCTCCTGTTCCAGCTAATAACACTGATCAGCCTCGGACTTCATTTCCTTCTGAGACACATCATTAACTAGAACCACATTCAGGATAATCAACCTCTTCAAGGCAAAAGGGCTGGCACCTAGAGTCAGTGGTTTTAATTTTCATGTTTAACCAGTAGTCTTTTCTTCTTTGTTTTCCTTTACACAAATGTATAAAAGATGCTTATTGAAAGACTGGACAAATCCTACCCTATGGAAGAGAATAATTACAGTGCTGCAGTTTAGTACACTGAGTAGAGAGAGTTAATTACTGTTTACGTTTAGGAGGGAGATACGCAAGTCAAAATATCAGAAATTCCTACTGTTTCTATCTGTGGGAAGCAACTCTGAGAAACTCTTAATTCCAGCAGTAAAAGACCAAAATTGTCAGCAACATTCAAACATTTCAGTGTTTTACCCTGCCCAGTAAACATCAGAGCACTTCCAGGGATAAATGAAACTGCAGAAATCTACTACACAATTTTTGTGTACATAATTTTCAAATTTTACAGTGGGAATGAAAGTACTTCATATATATTGTAATGCCAAGTGACTCGGAAACACATGAAACTGGGGAACAGTCAATACCAAACAACAGAAGCAGTCAGATATTGTTCAGTCTGCAGTCAGAAGAAAGGACGTAGACGAACTGTTACCGAATCAGGCAGACAGATTAGCTTTCTGCAAGCAAATTCTTCCCTAGGCCGTGGACACTCCACAGTCATACCTAAGGAAAGCATAAGAAAACACTGAACAGGAAGGATAATATTGGGACAAAGCTAAGAAACAGCAGATTAAATCCAACTGAAAAGAAAATAACCTGTATTCTGGTCTTTACATGGATTCCTTCAGTGCCAGAAAAGCATATTATATAGGATGAGAATGAGCCTTATGCTACTCACAGTGCTTCCCTTCTCCGTCCTGGTAATTCTCCTTTTATCCCATCCTCAAAGCTACATAAAGCTACAAATAAATATTAGCTTTTCACCCTGCACCCAAACATCCCTGCTTTTCCATAAGCTCCAGACAGTTTGGTGCAATTTTTTAACTTCAGATAACAACAGACTTAAGGGCCTTTTTTTCCCTCCCCATCAGTTTTTGTTTTTTTTTTCTTGCTAGCTTCAGGCTAGTAAATGCCACTTCATAGAAATCCTGTTTCCTGGTATATCTGGTTGGGCTGTTAAAGTTTGGAAGATACAACCAGTAAAATCCTTCAGTTAATTTTCAAGCCACACAATGTGTCTGGAAAGATGTAATCAACCAAGTGCCTTTTGAGCAATAGTAACTTGGACTCTATTCTTAGACATGTTCACGTTTATCCGGCAGCAGTTGCAGGGCCATTCAATTACAAGTTCACTCCTTTAACGACAACCTTGTGCACAGCTTAGAGAAAAACATTTTCATCAATTAGCCAACAGAAGTACACGTGTAATGATCTTGTACTTTTGCCAATACAAGACTTTACACAAACACAGGCAAACAAAACCAGGAGACAGATCTCATAGCAGCTTAGAAATATAATCATGCACAGCTAGAGTATCTGCTGAACAATAATCAAAAAGCAAAGAGAATGGTTAATCTCTATAGAGTAACGTTCATAAAATGTCATGTTAGTGTTTGCCCAACGTTGAAACAAATTTCTAGGATGGTTAACAGTAAAATCAGACTAATACAAGTTATAAGAAACAGCTCCCCTCCCATCCCGTATCCTCAGCATTTAGGGGAGGAGAAATCACATTAGTTCATACCCTTCACAGCACATGAGCATGTACATACAGTAACAAAACTCACACTACACTTAAAGGCTTATGGTACCGTTTATTTTAGTTCAAAATAAACTGTGCATTTGACGTGTTTGTTTACAGTTTGCGTGTGTTTTAAATACCAGACATAAGGAAGAGAGCTGTAGAAAAGCATGGAGAGGAGATTACCAAGCATCATGGCAAAAAATTTACGGCTGTGCCATTCTGAGTAACTCAGACTTGACATGAATCAGAATCCTATGGCATCCATGCAAGTGTCAGTCCCATACACACCAGTAAGAGAGGAGAGGAGAGGAGAGACGGGCTATACAGATGTAGCACTGACTGCACACTTAGCAACCCCGAGCTTCTCTGTTATCTTGAGGATGGACTACTAGACCCCGAAGGTGGACAGCAGAACTGGTGCAGAACATTATCTTCCCTGCCAAGGAAGAGGGGGGCAAGAAAGAAAAAAAAGACAGAGGAACAGAATCATAGGGAACAGCATTAGGAAAATTAAGCTTGAGATTTTTTTGGTTTTGTTTTTACATCCACAAATACTGTAACTTGTTTGTAAGTACCATCCAATTAACCTATTTCAATCTCAGAGACAGGACTTTCAACACAAATGAGCCCAGGCTAACACTTAAGAGTTAAATTCTGAGGCAAAAGTTGATTTGAAAGGGCATTTTCTGGTTTTCCCATAAGAAAAATTACATTAAGTAGTCATATACATACCCAGCCTACTGTGGCCATGGCTCCTTTATTTTTAACATGTTTAAAAGAAACTTTCCACAGGTATTTTCACTGCCCATATTCCACTGAAAATGCAGAACAGATGCATTCCCCTTCTGCTGGTGATTTACATATAGAAATATTGATGATGAACAGATCTGCACTTCACTCCTCCCCCCACCTTCTTTTTAAAGCAGAAGGAAGAACTCTGTTTCCATGCAGAGTTGCCAGCATCATGAATGGTGCTACAAACCAGAAGGCACAAAGGCTATTGAAGAAGCAGTTTGGAATACCTACATCTGTAATGCTAGAATGTGCTTTATGGCGGGTGGAGGAAGAGATGCCGGCTTAGCAGGAAGCTTGTACGAGGCCACTTCTGTATCAGTAACACAACCACGAGTGGTCATTTCCTTTAAACCAAATAACAAGCTAAAGGAGGAGGATGGAAAGGAACACAATGAAGGAAGAAAAACAAGAAAATCCAAAACCAAATAGTAAATTTAATGCTATTAGGCCAACTCCTCGTTGTTTTCAGACAGCTTGCTGTGTATGAACACAATTCCCCATTTTTGCATCACTAGATTGCATATGAATCAAGTGGAAAATTACAAGTATTACTATAATTATGCCAGCTTTCCTTTGCCATAGGCTTTGAACACAGATGCCTTATATAATCATCTGAACCTCACAGTGGCTTAGCACAGAGTGTATGATTTGGTCAGAGTTTGGATCTGTTTTGCTTTGTTCATCCGCATACTGCATCTTTGATGCTGGCTGGTCTGAGCTACGTCGCTTTCACTCCTTTGCTCAATTTGAAAACAAAATATTGTTGAGTTTTGAAATCTCTGCATATTATAAAGAGAGGCTACAGTGCTTAAATGTGCTAAGTCACATAGCTAGGCAATTGCTGTTTGGTTAGAAATAAGATTCCTATTCAATTTTTTTTTTGGTAGATGACTTCAATAAATAGTTGTATCAATAGCACAAAGGGTTCTGAAGTGCAGCTCCTGCAGCTACAGCTTCACAGTGACTGGGAATCGGCCACAGGAGTCTGCTCTGTAGTGTGGGGTGGCTTTACAGATGCTCCTATGAAGGACATGAGAAATATTTGCTATGTGTCCAAGCCTGGGAAAGAATATAGTGCTCACCAGCTGAAAAACTAAGAGAGAGCTGTGAAGAACCAAATTTATCTGTCAATAGATATATTTGCACTTTCAGGAAACTAAGCAAAAAGTTCTCAATTTTCCCTGCCTGTGCCCAATGTGCAAGAATTCCCACAGTGCTCTTGAAAAAACTTATGAAAAACCAAAAAATATAGAAGCATCTGCCAGCTCGACATCACTGTATGTTAAGCTTCTGTGTTAACCAGTTATGGTAACAAAATAGCTACAATGCCTACCAGTGGCTCAGACAAAAAGAATTAGCACAATCAATCCTTCTATCATCTTCCATGCAGTGGTTTGTTGCATGTAAGCCAACATGACCTGGTGAAACAAAGATTCCACATTAAAATTTCACATAAGTACAGTATTTTCAGAATAATTTTTTACTTTCTTTTACCTCCCAGAGGTGCTGATTAAACATTAAGCACGTAGAGATTGCAAGAAAATTATGGGATTTCTTTGGTACTATAACATCCTTTGCATTATCTTTTTGTTTTCACAGGTATCACTGGGGGAAAAAAAAAAAAAAAAGAAGAAAAAATCTCTAGCTGCAAGATTTTGAAAATGGTCTTTGGAGATGATAAGGGCATCTAATTTAGGATTAGAAGGATGGAAGGTAAAGTGGATGGAGAAAGGAATGAGTGACAGACAACATTTCATGCAAATCAGAACAAGGAAATCATAATTATGAATAAACATATCAGATGAAAAGATGCTTTGATATTAGAAGTCAGCAAATCTGTCCACAGTTGTAGTTGCATCTATCAGCCTATCACACATCCATACAAAGAACACAGGGATGAGTAAGACTTTCTGTTCCCAAGCATGGGCACTCTTATGCTGTGTCCTCCTGTATGGAGCCATTCCAATGGCCATCTCCACAGTGACACTGGTCACACAAAAGCTGACAGCTACAGCAGCATTAGGGCATTAAAACCACAGCAAAACCAACCGACCCACCAGCCCCAATTTCAGCAGAGGAGGAAGCCTTCTCCAAGGAGGGGCTGCTGAATCATCCTCAGCCTGTAAACGAGCCCTACGTGTTCAGGAGTGGTGTGAACACTGAGTAACGGCCAGGTTCAAGTGACAGACTCCAAGCTGACAACTGTCAGGTGCAGCAAGGTGTGTGTCTGTCACCAGCATAAGGTATCCAGCTGAAGCACTCACTGAACTTCACTGACACAGAGGTGTTTAGAAAATGCAGGGAACAGACTGTTCTCCAAACAAGAAACAGAGAGGATTAAATTGACTTTCTCTGAATGTCACTGTATGTCTGGGCTTTGCTTTGCACATACTTGAGCCGTGGAGATAACACAGGCCACACCAAGCAAGAGGCTCAGCAGCTGCAGCACAAGACTGCACATGGATCCAGGCTCTTCTGGAAGCCTCTCCAGCTGTACCACCATCTCCTCTGCTCTGCCCTTCACACCAGACATACAACCTGCACCTAACAAATCCAGAGCACCTCATGGAACAAATCCACTAACAAATCCAGAGCACCTCATGGAACTGGCAGCTTCAAATCAGAGTACGTTGTTTTTAAGACTAGTTTGGGAGGTAGGAAAGGAAAGGGAGTCAAAGAAGCCAAGCTACAGACACTACTGGGGAGTTTTGATTTTTTTTTTTTTTTTTTTTTTTTTTTTTTTTTTTTTTTGTAATTTCCAAACAAAAATAAATCAAAAAGAGCAAACCCAGGAGACGTATGGACTAACTGGAACACAAATAACTAGGCTGGAAGTACGTTATATGCTTAGGCTTCCTAAAACTTTTGTTATAATAAGAGAATGCAAGATAACTTGTATTATTTCTGTCTATTTTGAACATTGTAAAACGAGCAAGCAAGGGATTACTGCAATAGCTGCAGTTATTAAAAATGCATTATTTCCCTATTAACAATTCAAAACAGATGCCAAAGATCATCTTGACTAGAAATAAAACTGCTGGAGTGAATAAAACATCCAGCAATTAGCTAACAGCAAATCAGAGATGCTCCAGATTTCACTGTAGTGCACTCATTAATTGCTTCTTTCAGAACAAATTTAATTTTTAATTCTGGGCTACAAAATTAATCCCACTGCATACTTTCTAAATAAAGCCTCAAAAATGAAGTTAGAATAAAGCAGCCATTTCTGTTAGTTTTGTTCCTAATGATTTCTATTTATAAGCTGATAAATGGGAAGACTCAAAGTTAAATTTAACACTATTAAATGTATGTGGAAATTTAAAGGCCAGGCTTGTTAAAGTTCTAGCAGCTGCTTTTCATTCACAGAAACAGGATTCCCACATACAGGTCACTTACAAAAACAGGTGCCTAATTTGTACTTGACTAAGAGATCACAGATATAGTGATGTCAATTTGGAACAACTGCTTTGGATACAACTTCAGCAATTTAACTGGTGGGAAAACCAAACCATTTCTGACACGAGGAAGCGTGTACCAGTCTGGCTCTACACACCACGTCGGTGAGCGGGATGCCACCCGGAATGGCAGTGGCACCACTGGATAATCTGAAACTAAATTCTACAGAACAAACCTACAGCTCTTTTTTCCTTCCCAAGAACAGAGTCCTTCAGGATCACAGAATAATCTGTGTTAGAAGGGACTTCTGGAGGTATAGAACCAGAAGCTATAGTATCTATAGGATACTATAGTATCTATAGTCCAGCCCCCTACTCAAAGCAGGGCTAACTACATTGTTGCTCGGGGCTGTGCCCAGTTGAACTGAGTGTTGCTGAAGACAGAGATGCCACCTCCTCTCCCAGGCTCTGTTCCAGTGTCCAACCACGCTCATGGTGAAATTCCCCTCTCTCCCTCACCTTCTGTCTAATGGCCATTTTCCTTACTGCAATCTGGTTTCCTTGCCTCCTGCCCTATCCTCTCCCAGAATAGGCTGGCTGCCCCTTTCCATACTCTCCTATTAAGGAGTTGAAGATGGCACCAGCCCAGAGATTTCTCTTCTCCAGGTTGAGCAGCCCCTGTTCTCTCAGCCTCTCCTCACTTGTCATGTGCTGTGGCCCCCAGACACCTTGATGGCCCTTTGTTGGACTTGCTCCAGTACCCTGATGTCTTTCAAGAAGCCAGACACAGAGAAGGTTCCACAAGTGGCGACAGAAGGGAGGAAACGCCTCCCTCATTCTGCTGCCACTCCTGCCCAGACAGCCCTGCGTGTGGCTCGGCCGCCTTTGCCACAGACCACCCTGCTGGCTCATTAACAGCTTCTGCAAAAGCTCATCTCACATCCTGGGAACTTGTGTGTTGGGGCAAGGGTAAGAGGTAAGTGGACAACAAGGCCATGTCAAATCCCTGAACTCCCTTAGCCAGTCACTCACAGACCATGTGCTGATGGTAGACCTCGGCTGTTAGCCAGGGAAGGGGGTGAGATGTAGAGCACATTAAGTTTCCTGGCAGCCAGTGACCGACCATTGACTGCTCCATCACCTTTAGGTGATCATGGACAACAATATTATATTATGAATTGTTGGAAGTTCCCATATCTCCACTAACTGACTGTTATGGCTCTCTATGTACACACAGTTGGAGAGTTCGAGACCTAAACTTCCTTGAGAGCAAACGAGGTCAGTGATGAGTTACTTCAGGCACCACAATCCTTCAACAAAAGCTGAAGGTATTATGGCACATGCTTGGGCATTAACCAAACCTGTATGTTGTCCTATACATTAGCACTCTAAAAATTGTACATGCTTTACGGATCAAGCCATTTATTTTTATTTACTGCACAAAGATGGAAACACAAAAAAAGCTAGGATTTTAGTTTAGGATTTTTTAAGCACAAAGTTATGCTGCTCTAAGTTTTAATTCCAGAAGAATTAAATTTGTTCCTCCTACATGGAGCAAGATACTGAAACATTCAAGAAACAAGTGGTTTTCCCATCAGCCTCCTTCTAGGAAAATCTCTAACAAGTCCTTAAAAATAAAACAATATAAACTAAGGACAAAGGAAAAAGAAAAGCCTCATTAAAACCAAGTGGGGAATCTAACAGTGTTTGGGCCCTGCTCCTCACTGAAGGAACACAAAGCTGTCTTACAACTCAACTAATGGATTCACTACAACCAAATAAAACTAAGAGCTGATGGGGAAAAAAAAAACAAATATACAAACAGATGCTGCAACGTAAAACAAGGGGATGAATCCAAACATGCAGGGTTAGAGATAAGTAAGAGATGGAAGATTCAAATCAGAAATATGTTTATGCATTTACAGATTTAGGATTCATTGCTTGCTTTTTGTCTTTCCTTATTACCAGTACAAAGTGATTTCATTTTTCAGCACCAGACTTCCAATATTTTGATACTAATATTATTCATGAGCTGGCAATTATCACTACGTTAATAATAGTAAATCATCACTAATAGTAAAAGTAAAAATTAAAGACAATTTTTTCATGACATGCACAATTTCTTAATGGTTTTCACATCTCTAATTACTTAGATTAGCTGTCCTTTGATGCTTCTATGAGATGACTGCTAAACACTGGCACTGACAATGAATTGTACTAAGATGCATAATTACTGCTCTCCACATTTGATCAAAGAGAGCTTGGAAAACACAGAGTAAAGACATCTGTGTTAAATAAAGCACTATTAGCTGGAAAATATGTATTTTTTTTATATATTCAGGGCAGACTCTGCTTGGCATCAAGGCCCTGCATCTGTTTAAAAATCCCTTACTTCCATTCAAATCAAAATGCAGCGCTGAGCCTTTTGCAGGTTCATGCCTTTAACCTTTGGAGTGCCACAACAGATGGCCTACCTCACACACTGCCATGAATATTCAGGGTTAAAAAAAGTGTTGCTCAGAACAACATCCATATCCTACGTAAATGAGATTAACATTTCAATATGTTTGTTATGTGAGAACTAAACCTACAACTAACTTCTTCCTACCTTTCAAAAAGTCTAGGGGGATGTGCCTCTTAAAGCACATGAAACTCATTTTACTGTGTAACTCCAGTGCCTGAGAGAAGTGAACAGAAATCCTACGAGATGTTAAAAGTGTTTGCTAGGCTTTTCTAATGCTACTCTTTTTTTTCTTTTAAAACTTAAACTACCATTCCTTTTCTTATGTCAAATCATAACATTAGATCTCTCTTCAAAAATCAGAAGTGGGTGGACCATATCTACTCTTACCTGTACTCTGAGTGTGTGGCAGGGACAGCTAGCTGGGTATGGTACAATGGAGCTGGACAGCAAAACTGGTGCAGAGTATTTAAAGACCTACGACACAAGGAAAAACACAGAGTCAAAACACCAAGTGTTTAGAAAGGGGCTTTTAAGGGAAAAGCAGGTGTGAAGAGGTATATTGGAAACTCATGATAACTTTGAATGAAATTTGACATACAGCTGTCAATTCTGAATCTCAGGAAATAAAGAGGGAAACAGTCCCATGGTTTAAATAGACACATCAAGAATGACAGTGATGAACTGCAGTGGAGAATCAAAGTTTTGTTGCAAGATTAAGATAAAATGCCAATTTAAGACTTTGGTTTTGTCTTGCCATGTGGAACACAGGCAAAAGCTAAACACTGAGGGTTAAAATTCCTATAGAAATGAAGCTTCAGACTTGCACGTTACTCTGCACCAGTCAAGCTGTTTCTTTGTCAATGGAATTACAAACACAGTGCTTAAACATGAGGAGGAAAAATGCAATGAACATGGACATAAGCTTTCTTCAGGCCCAGCAATTATAACTATATTGCAATATGCCAGTTACAAATTTGAAAGAATCTAAGTTACACCCAAGCTTTAAAACAATATTCTGAAATGTGCAGTGCTAATTTAATTGTTGTCATTTGTTCAAAGCATGGAAAAATTAAAACTAAAAAAAAAAGCTTTACAGCACAAAAAGATATTCTGCACCCCAGATCATTATGTTTGTATCATTTCATTAAAAATACAGAAGAGCTGCAAAACAAGACAAGGTACTGCATCTGAAGCAAAGCTTAGAAAATCTTTAAGCAACACATAGTCCACTTCTCAGCATTTTTGATGTTTGTGCCAGGAAACATTAAACAAGGTTTAGCACAGTAAGTCCACCATGATAAAACCACCTGATCAAATTTCTTAAGACACAGCATTCTTCTAGGAAATCATAAAAATAGTAATCAATATTTCCCAGCTCTTACAGTGTGCACACATGGAAGCAGCAGCCATTAAATTGAAAATCCCCATTTAACTTGTAAGCATCCAAACTATTAATAGAGAATGTGTGTATGTGTAGATACACGCACCTTTTTTCACCCCCTCATCCTTTGCTTGGCATATTGACAAATGTTTCAGAAGACTGATTTTGCTTCTCCTGCATCCCTGAGGCTTAAAGTGAATCCTGTGAGGTCATTTTCTTATAAGATCAAACAGAGTGGTTAAGCAAAAATCAGTCTTTGTTCAGAAAGGAGTCAGTTCCTAAGCCTTCTTAAAAAAAAAAACCAACCAAGGTCAGCTTGTTCCGATTTCTGTTGCCAACAGCACGTCAGCAACTGCACGGCCAAGATGAGTTGGATTTTCTGTTTAAAGACAGCAACTGATGGTAACTCCTGTAAAGTACTTGAGCTTTTGGAAATAGAAGTGCAACACAATTCAGTTGTGAGACAAATCATCATCATGGGACATACCCTGCTAACGCCTCGTAGTATACAATTACTAATTGGTGGCACCTTCAAACCACTTGGAAAGATGACCAGAACAATTCCAAAGAAAGATGGACAATGTTACTGAAGACACTGACGGACCACAATAAAAGCAGTTAGAACAGGCAAAAGCTGTACTTTCTGACACGAAAAACATACGATATTGGCACAAGCTGCTCCAGACAAGTGACAGAACCAGGGCAGTGGTACGTTACAAGTGCACTGCACGATAGTCTCACATTGGGTAGGGAAACTGATCCCACTGACGAAATCGCTGCTTCCTGCTTTGTGAATACCTAATTTTTTTTCATTAGAAGCAAAAGGAGGAAATTAGTATAAGGGTGTCCCAGATTCCCTTCCCACCACCCTCTTTTTCCAGACAAATCTCTCCTCATCAATAGTACCTTTCTTCAGAGAATAAACCAGTAAACATAAGAGAGAATCTGTCTGGATTCAGTTCTGCTCAACAAAGCATTTTGAATAGAGCTATTCCAAAAAGAATCTGCCCACAAGGCTCCATAAATCCATCCCACTCTGACTCTCCTAGGTTTCAAAAAAAATCGAAACAACAAAGGAAGTTCTCCCTGTCATCTCAGCCTGCTCCTCTGCAGTTAAGGTTAATACTCACCCATAGCACAAGCCCGGTTAGGAGCTCAACTGCTTTGAGCTTCTTTTCGAAGGTGCAGAAGAAATGCAAAAGTCCAGTCACCTTGATAGCCAAGAAGTGCCAAAGGCTTGTCAAGTAACTACACTGGCATCTGTCACAGGTACAGGTATGGAGTAGATAAAACTGATGACAACATTCAACTGCAGGCTTGTAATTAAATTACCACATCACTGCTGTGTTCCAACAAGAACATCTCAGGTGTCAAAGATAACTTTCAATACATACAGTTAGATTTCAGCTGTTTCTTAGGGTGTTTCAAAGACAGGCTCTTTGGCCAACTAGTTATAGAAGCAAACATGAGGTTTGAATTCTGCTCTAAACTTTAAAATTCAGGGATATCTTAACACAATGTTTTGGTTCCTCTAGATCCCACTGACTGATGCCCAATCAGCCTGACAAAAGATGAGGCTCAGGTTTTACAGCCTCTGCAACAGCAGATTAATTTTACCCAAAGGAAATACACCTTCTGGTGGAGCAATCCAAGATCCCTATGTGGCATTTTGTGCCTTCAGTCACCTGCTAAAACAATACTTCCATTCATTGACTCCTCTAGAATATATCAGAAAAAGTTCAAGATTCAAATGCCTTTTTTTAAGAAAAAACAATAACAAACAACTATATAGCTAGTTTTTTCAATCAGCATTCAAAGCAGAATTGATTTGCTAAGTCGTAACACCTAAAGACATCAGAAGAAATACATTTTTAATAATTTGGAGAAGAAGTAATAACTTCCCCTGTTCACAGTATCACAGAGTTTAGTTTCTACATCTCTAATCTGTGGTCTTCAAAAGCTGATTTAAGATTATAAACGGAGCACAGTTTCTTCAGCACGGACACAAGATAAATGACTGAATTGATGAATGCTTCTTCTGGTAATATCAGTTTCTCAAACATCACCACAACATCCCAGTGGACATGGGAGCTTTGCCATTTCCCGCTTCCAGGCCAACTTTCTTCCAGTTCTGCCCAGGTACTCACAGCCAGGTAACCACTTACCAGTTTTTAAAGGAAGTTCTTTTGAGAACAGATGAGTCAAACAGTAAAAAAGGGCCAAATCTAATCACATAGTGAAATCACATCTCAGGATACCAACATCACAAGGAAAATCCAGCTACAAAGTACACAGACCTGAAGTAGGTTTAACTGTTCCTTTCACTTCTTATAAATTCTGCATTACCATACCTCTTGTGTATAAATTATGTTTGCCATTAGAAAGCACTCATTTAACAACGCTTTCATGTCCAGAGAACAGAAATGATCATTTTTCTTATTCTTTCAGTACTAGAGTCTTGCTTAGATGTACCAACAAAAAGAAACAGATTACTGATCATCACATAAAGCTACAACTGGCTTTTTTTGTTTGGTTGGGGTTTTTTTTATTTTCTTTTGTAACCACCAAAAAGCCTCCCAAACTCAGCAGACAATTTTCTCAAAATTGGTTTTAAAACAACCTGGGAGAACAGAACACCAGGCTATTAACTTGGAATCACTTCTGCTTTAACAGGCTATCCTCTTACCGTTTCCAAAACGTCCTCTCAGTAGGCTGGTAACCATCCTCCTGCTCCTGGCACCCTGTCCATCCAGCAAAATGTTGAGAGCCTGGAGAAAACTTGTTCTCCTAACTCTGAATAGCACAGTCTTTAGTACAGGATGTGATATCCAACCCTGTTTTATTTTGCTGCTCTTTAATTTTAAGGATGTGTAAATGTGTGAGAAGGCTGACAGCATTATTAAATTATCACTGTCTTAGTACTTCTTCCTAAAGAGATTATCAGCTTGCAAATAGAAGAGACTGAGACTGTTGTCTCATGGATACCTGGTAAAGTGTATTGGTACGGGACCCCAGCTGGAAGAAACATTGGGTTTTTTATGAAGTTAATGATGTGGCTGATGACAGGAGTCTACTAGGTGTGTTTGTTCATCTTAACTGCTGCATTTTTCTACAGCCGTGTTACCTCATCCCCCATTCCTCCTCTTGGTATGAAACGACAATCTGCTCACCTCCATCTGCCAGTATTCTTCCTTTTCTCCTGCTACTTTTTTCCACGAGGTGCTGTGTTCCAATAAGTATGTGCAAGCACTGGGAACAATTTATACCAGCACTGCCTCCTATACTGCCTCAGGCACTCTGTATACCTGGTGCTACTTAACAAATATCCTTTTTTAAATGAGCTTGTAAATAGCAGAAGTGACAGACAAGTTATTCTCTGCATAAGCCCATTTACTTCCATGTCATCCCAGGTACCTAACAATGATTTGTTTGACTGGATTCATGCCTACAACTGAATAAAAGGAGTAATTCCATTTCTCAGTATTTTATCCTGATGAATAACAACATTATTTTACAAGTTGAAAATTTTCTTTCTCACTTCAATCCAGAGTTATGGCTACAGCTGAGAATAGAAAAGACTATAGTTAAAACCTAGTAAAGTCTGTCCTGTTGTCATTTAATAAATCTAATCATTGCTGTAGTGAGAAAGAAAATTTGAAGTATAATTAAACTGATCTCCAAATAGGTGACGAACAATAAAAGTCACAATAATACAGACTCATTTTGACTCCAGCTAAAAGTCTGCTCATCAACATGCTAGAAAGGCCTTCAGAATCAACACACTGACTGAGCCCACAAGAAAACTTCCTTTTTGGAAACTCACAAGAGTTTCTGTTGGAGAGAAAACAGCAAACAGCTTCACATGGCAACTCATACACACTCCTCATAGTCCGAGTCTGACATGTCCACTAAGGCGTGGTTTACTGGATGATCCACTCACACTTGCAAGGACAAGCTCCTACTGTTCTGACATCAGAGATACTCTCTTCACCCAAAATACCCGGTACGCTTTTGGCTTTTGAAAGAGCACTGAAAAAAACTTTCATTTTTTTTCATTCCACTAATCCCACTTTATGTCCAGCAGTCTATAGCCAAGTATGTCGAGGAGAGGCTGTTGTGTCATACAGCAAATACTGTTTTTTCCCAGTGTTCTTATTAATTACTGACTTTTCTTTTTTTGGCAACTCTAGAAGATTCAATGCTGTTATTGCTTTTATGGCTACATATGTAAAAACCTGACAGTTCACGTGCACTTGGCAGAGAAAATCACACACTAGAGAAGACTACAGCTAAGACCTTTATTCCTATCACATCCTTTGAACAAGATGGCTTTCTGTGCACAGCCTCTTAGACACCAAGTGACAGGAAGATAACAAGACAACTCATGGAAAGTAAACATCAATATAATCACCTTTTGCTGTAGCCTGAGAGTCAAGAAAACCACCCAGCTATGATAAAGCAGCACAACCACATGTTCTAGACCTGCTACGTTGGCATCTCCCTCCTCCTCTCTCAATCCCTCCCCCCACGCAGCAGTCAGATAACCTAGTGAACAGCATGATAGGACAGGATCTTTGCCTCATAAAAATTAGAGATAGTTTCACCAGATGTCAAGGATGCTCAATAAAATCTGCAGTTCTAAGAGATCAGCACATGTAGGCTAGAGTACAGACACTGAATTTTGCTAATTTGGTTGTCATCAAAATGATTAACTATCAGCATTTGGACATCTTGCAGTATAAATGCAAACTGATGGGTTCTTGTTTTGAATCTTACTACCCTTTATGAATTTCCAACTCAAGCATCCACAGCTGGATTTCTCAAAATAATGATTAGACACACTTTCACTGACTTCTCTCTCCTCCATCAAAAGGGCCTTAAATAATTATCATCTCTTGGGAGATTTAAACCAGTGCTGTCACAGCATACTAAACAAGAAGCATCAGCTATTTTTGTCCCATCCTAGAACACAAAGCTTATTAGCATTATAGATAAATTTTTTTAAAATAATATAAACTTTTTTGATATCATGAAAATGAAGTACTAGGCTATATAATTAGGCAAGAGGTGATTCTTTGGCATTCTAGCCAACGCACAGCTTGTAGGCAGCCTCCAATACTGGGTTAGCTGTAACTAGGGTGAATGTAATTAAGGTTCTTAATATGCAGACACTTATAATTAGGTACATTTATTTCCCTTTTGATTAAGTCTTACTACAAAACCATCTATTCTGAAGGGTGATGTACAATAATTTACAGTACGCATAAAATGCACTTGTATAATTTGTGCTTATAGTAACTTTCAAAAGCTCCAGAATAAATATCCACACAGTCCAAACCCAGAAATAAAGAGGGGAGACATGAAGCTGTGTATGACAGAAGGAAAAAAAAATCTTTCAGATTAAATAATAAAATTGATAGATTCACCGCATCTTTTCTATATTTCACACGTCACTAAATTAGGTTCCAGAATTTCTCAGGAAACTACAACTCGTATTACAAAACACAGACACATTTACAATTTCACAAAGCAATAATCATAGTAAAACCAAATCTAAATAGAGACATCACCACTGCATACTGGATTTGAAGCTCATGAAGGAGAAGAAATAGGAATGTACAAAAAATGAAATTACACAGATACAGCATAAGAGATTTACAGCAAAGCAAATCCTGTTACTTAAAACAATGGTACAATGACATATGTTCTAGTCAGCGCAGTGTCTGAAAAAAAAGCTTTTGCTAATCCTAGTAGTCAGACACTGCTGTTCAGCTTTTTATAGAACAGCAACAATCCAGCTTTCCACATTTTATTTTTAAGATGTAAAAAAAGATATATTTTATTCTTTAAAAGGTAAAAGTCCTTAGCATATATATTATTGACAGATTGATGGTATTTAAGTTTTCATCTCCAAACTTACTCATGCATTAATGAGCTGGTGCATTTAACTGTTTAATGTACATCATCAATATTCAGGATAGATCAGTTTTAAAGAAGATGTAGATTTTATATATATATATGTTTGTATACATATGTCCTAGAGAGTTAATTCTAAAAAAGCCCCCAGGCTTCTATTTTCCTTCTCCTCAACTATCAGCATCAACTTTCTTAAATACGAGTTAACATGCAGGATTACAGAAGTCATAGTTCATATCTTGTTTTCCACAGAAATGTGCTGAGGTAGGTAAGATACCAAACATGTAAGCAGTAATAGAGCAAAATACTGCACAAGACGGTTCTATAAATAAGACGGCAACATCACTGTTAAAGAAAGCAACCTACAGAGATTAAATATTCTTTAACACCACACGATAAACACTGTAAGAGATTCTGTCCCCTGCTGAGTTACAAAATCCCCAAATCCCAGAACTCAAATTAAAATGGAGGCCAACATAAACACTACTGCTTCTCCCCTGTATAAACATATGGCATTAGATTTAAAGCTGAGCCACATCTACCTGGAAGGCTACAACCTGTTTTCCAAGTTCACTTTTCTTCTTTCAACTTCCTGTATACAATTCCAAGTTTATTTGATTAGAAACCATTTCAATTTAACTATTCATACCATCACCATAAAACAAAAGGCTAAAGAACATTTAAGAACAGATTTCAGGACTCGTACTATTTGAGTAGTTAATTCTTGAATGGTTGAACTTACTACGCTGGTGTGGGGACAGTGCTAATGACCATGGAGCAGAGTCACTCAAATCAGGACCCTCACAGGTGCTATTAAAATAACTGAAAAAGGCTACAGATGACACTGCATCTGCCTAACATATGATCCTCTGGGAAACCGAAATTTAACCCTAAAGGGAGAAGATCTTTAAGCAGAGTACAGAAATGCAAATAGCAGGTACAGCCATTTCAAACCACTGGACTGGAAGTGAAGCACTGCTGGCAGCGAGGGTGGGTGGTAGAGGACAGCTGAGCGGCGCACTGGTGTCTATCTTGTTCTGATTTTTCCCTGAAGTGGAACAACGTTGCAGTATGGTTTCAGAGAAAGCTCATAGTAAAGGTCATGTGGAACCACTAGAATTCAGCTGAATAAAACCACCCAGTCTGGTTCCCCTATCTGCCCTGCCACCACAAACAGCATGCAAACTTCAGCGCTGTCCTTCCCCTGGCTACAAGTGGATGAGCACTTCGCTCTCTGCCAAACGTGACAACACATGCAAAGAGCTGCTGCACTGCATTAACTGAATGAAATATTAAACTCTGCCGTGCTGGCTGCAACGTTGGAGAAACTGTTCAGCTAAATAATAAGCAATAAGCAATTCATGCATCTTATCTTTAGGTTTTTATCAAGCATATACACAACCACAACCAAACCACAGTGACATTTTGCCTGATTGAGAATTACATAGCTTAAGACTGCAGTCTACATCCTTTCATTAGTATTTATGCATTTAAAAGAGAGATTACACTTTAATATGACAAAGCATTCAAACAAAATGGAAGAGCAATTCTTGACTCAACACAGAATTTCTAGCATCCTGCATTACTTCTTGTATGCAAAGTGGTATTATTTTTTGGAGGGGTTTTTTTTCCCACTGCTAAACATAGGCTGATTCACTTTACTAGGTTAATTTTTTAAATACCCATATGCAGAGACACAATCATTATCTGTGCATTTCTAATATACAAAACATTCATTTGCCAAAAAGGTAACACCCTAAAAATGGTTCATGGAAAGAAACCTACCAAACAATAAACTGATCACTACTCCCACTTCTGGAATCCTCAACACAGATATCAGAGACGTGATGACAGATGAAGAAGGAAAAGGTACTCACAAATAACACCTTCTGCAAGCCATCCTTGAATGTGTTGTGGGTTTGGTATTTATATTTTCTTTCACGCAATCTGAGGTAGAAAAGCTCTTTCTTAAGAAAAAAAAAATAAATAATCACATTCACAGCTTTTGCATGCTCATTCAAGATCAGTCACGGTGGAACATCACAGAGAAGTAAGCTGGTGATGTAACCAGCATCAAACACTGCATCACATATAAACCCAAAGGCTCTACAGGGTTATATTTTGCAAAGCCAAAAGGTTTTTCCCAGAGAGGAGGTTTAGCAAGCGTAAACCAGCTACACTGTTTTCACATTCCTGGTGGGCTTGCTTTCTGCTTCCAGAAAAAGTCCCAAATCTGTATTTATTATTAAACTTCATCACCAAGAAAAAGCAATATGCTTTCTCATTTGATATTTAGACTGAAATATAAAAGCACCAAATGTTGCATTTTCGAATGCACCATCTCTGTAGGAACACTGTAGTACAGTCCAAACCAAGAAAAGGCCATTGGTCCTTTTATCTCCATGGTAACAGCAGCATCTGTGAAGACAAACCGTATCCCCTCTTCCCTGCAAAGTCAATTTCTAGTCACATACTATGACATAAACTGATAAGACAGCAAAGCTAATCAGCAGCTAGGAGAAACAGGAACCAAAGTACGAGATTAAGCTCTGGCTCAAGAGAATTCTCTTCTGGATATAGTATTTCTCATGCGAAAACTACAAAATTAATAACCACACCAAGCTGTTCCTTCAAGCTGATCCAGGATGGGAATTTGTGAACTTCCCAGTTTAGCTAACAAAGATAGTTACTGAATATTTTATAGAATTAGCTGTGTGCTTAAATCTCCAGTTGTTACCCTATTAAATGGGGAGACAATTAAAGAAAGTCATTCTTTGGAAAAAAAAAAAATTAACCAAAGAACTATTACTTAAATATTACTTTGTCCCTTTAAAGTTTCCTCAAAAGATCTGTCAACATTAACAGTAACAGCACTGTGAGACGTTTCACAACTCTCCAAACTACTGCCCTCCCATCTCTCCCTGCCCCCCTTTTGAGCACCATCAGGGGTGCAGATACTTCAGCAGCATCGTGCTTGGGCACTAACAGTCTCGATCTCCAGGGTAATGACCATATGTACAGGCTTGATGAGTCACCTGAACTTCCTGTCCACAGTGGTCTTCTGTAAAAAAACAAAACAAACCCCAAAGAATCTGAAAAACCACACCACAAAAATGTCCTTTTTTCCTCCCCTTCCCTGGTTCTTGCCCCACTCCAACACTCCGCACTCAGGCCTCACATTTACAAGACAGCCAAGCTTCCTCCCTTGCTTCATGAATCCATATAATGACCATCTGCTCACGTTAGTAAGTTAAATATATACCAGAACACACTGATGAGAGCAGCTCATCTGCCCTGGTCAAGTGATCAGTTCATAGCTGTTCCATGGCCAGTTGTAATATTTCCAGAATAAGAGCGAGCAGGTGGCCGGCCAAATGCTACTTATCACAGCACTACCTATGGAGTTGCCCAGGGTAAAGAGAAGCATGAAATGTCAAAAATGCTGCTAAATAACCATGCTTTGCAAAACAAAACAAACCAAAAAATGGTAAGGCAGGAGTTATTTTGATGATCTTCGGCCCAAACTGTTTTCCAAACAAATATCTGTTGTGTGTGTCAAAACACCCTTTTGCTCAGTCATCTGCCTCAAGCTGAACAATTAACTTCAGAACCTCCCATTCACCCCCACTTATCTGCCACACAAACTCCTGCTCCACTGGACACCAAGATGAGAAATTTATCCAGTGGCCATGCACCTATTCAGCTTAACCTTCGACCCTGGCAAAAATAAAATTGATGATAATTTGTAGAACTGTCCGGCCAGCCACAGCCCTGGAGTCACATCACCATGTGTTAGTGCTTTATCAGTGCAATAGGAAACCATAACTAATAGGGAGAGAAAAGCCTCCAAATTCTCCATTCCCCCAAATAATCCGCCTGTGAAGCTTGGATATTGCATCACCAGGTACTTAATCAGTATGTTTAGATGGAGCTTTCTTAAAATCATTAGATTTGACGTGGCTCTGCCCCACACAGCAGAAAAAGAGTGAACTACACAGAATCTGGTCTAATGTAGTAACTCCTAAAGAGTTTTGGTTTTATAGTTCACAAAACCTTCACTGTGAGCTTGATGCTGTAACTTCACTCACACGGGCCCATGGCATGGATCAGGCATCTTAGCAAAATGAAGGTCTGATTTGAAGCATCCACACCTTGAAACACACATGTACAGCACTGCAAGATACTAACATGATTACTTGGTATTGGCTAATTTTGCAAGTTAACTATCTTTTCCACAAATTAAGATAATTCAGAGAAATATAGATTTAAGACAAGTGGTTTTTTCCTATTGCACTGAAGACAACCTAACGATATCTTCTGTTGCTCCAGAGAAGCTTTATAATCATTCAAATACTGCCTCATTTTTAGCAGATACCAAATACAAAGCACTGAAGAAACAGTACAATTTTAAAAGGTGCTTGAGTAATGTGAAATTGCACATCATAGTCAAAACCCTCTAATAGCCATCAATACATCACATAGAAAAATGCCTGCTAGGAAAATAAATGCCTGCTAAGAAAATAAAACCATTCCATAAAGAGTCCCATAAAACAGCTTTGCAACCTATTGTAAAGTCAAGCAGCTCCATCACCCCTGGTGTATGAGGCAGAGAATACACAAACAGTCTTGTCAGCCTGGTTCCACGCTCTCTTCTGAAAGCCAGTTCCTGCAGATGTCTGGCAGTGCAGCGCACAGGCTGAAAAGTGAGGAATAAGTTACACCAGTATTCAGAAAGGTGCCCTCTGGATGATAATCACTCCAAATCAAGGACAAAACACTCTGGTCTGGTAAATTAATCTATGAGACTATTTAAGGTATTTTTTCAAAAGCCCAGTTTTGAGGGCTATCACAGAATCACAGAATGTTGGGGATTGGAAGGGACCTCAAAAGATCATCCAGTCCAACCCCCCTGCCAGAGCAGGAACCTAAATGAGATCACACAGGAAGGCGTCCAGGTGGGTCTTGAATGTCTCCAGAGAAGGAGACTCCACACCCTCCCTGGGCAGCCTGTCCCAGGGCTCTGGCACCCTCACTGGAAAGAAGTTTCTTCTCAAGTTGAAGCAGAACCTCCTGTGTTCCAGCTCACACCCACTGCCCCTTGTCCTACCATTGGGCATCACTGAGAAGAGCCTGGCTCCATCCTCATGACATTCGCCCTTAACACATTTATAAACATTAATGAGGTCTCCCCTCAGTCTCCTCTTCTCCAAGCTAAAGAGCCCCAGCTCCCTCAGCCTTTCCTCAGCAGGGAGATGCTCCACTCCCTTCATCATCTTGGTGGCTCTGTGCTGGACTCTCTCAAACAGTTCCCTGTCCTTCCTGAACTGTGGGGCCCAGAACTGGACACAATATTCCAGATGTGGCCTCACCAGGGCAGAGTAGAGGGGGAGGAGAACCTCTCTTGACCTACTAACCACAGACCTTCTAATGCCCCCCAGGATGCCACTGGCCTTCCTGGCCACGAGGGCACAGTGCTGGCTCATGGTCATCCTGCTGCCCACCAGGACTCGCTCTTTCTTCACTCAGGTTTCCTACGTGAGTTCTACTACCAAGTGTATCCAAAAGCAGTAACCCAGTCTGCAGTCGTTTCTTCATCTATGAAAGATGCATTAGTAATTTAACAGCAATTCCTCCCTATTCTATAATGAATGCCATTGAAACTTTAATTTTAGACAGGATAATAGGCATGAAGCTCTTCTAGTGCAAAGCCATTTTTTATGTGTTTGGTACAAGTTTTCCGTTTGGTTCTAGTTTTTGTTTTGATGTGTCCAGATATAACAATAACTGAAAAAAATCCCACTATCTGGCTCTAAACTCATTTGAGTCCTTACTGTTTTATTTGAGATAACAGACAAACTTGCAGAGTTTACGTTCAGCATGTGCTCAAGCTGCTGTTTGAGCCAACATATCTTTAGTTCACCATTTTCCTCAGTTCTCCCCTGAAACAATACGAAGTTGGCCTGATGAGTAAGCACAGGAAAAAGTCTGCCCACATTTGTATCTTAGCAGAATGAATTAAAATGTTTTACAGTTGACTGAATACTACAAAGTGAAAAGTTAGTAACTGCACAGGCTATTTAGCCTTAGCTTTTAACTTACAAGAAAGCCTTCCTTTGTAAGAAAAATAGTAAGTAGGGCAGAACTGGGAACACCAGGGTTGCAGTTTTCCCCAGCATTACAAAGTCTACTCAGCAAGACACTTGTACAGTATGTTACTCGATGCTACTGTGTGAAAAGACCTAGACATAAGATCCCCAAATTATTATCCAAATAAGTTTGCAATCTAAAAGCATTACATACAAATAGTCTGATCCCACTGAAATGACTGGGAAGAACTCCATGGGCTTCAGCAGGGGCAGCTTATCTCAATAAGCTTTCAGTTCTCCTAAGTCCTACCTACATTAATAACCTGACAACATCAATAATCTGCACAGCCAGTCAACTATCTGCTTCCAAAACCCATTTTCCTCTGTCGAGATTTCTGTTCCTTCCATTACTGCAAGGAATAAACAGATCATCTGAGCAATATCAAATAATATCATATGGGATAGTTTCTGCAGGATCACCACAACTTACATACCACGTCAGCTGCAACTCATACACCATGACATTTACAAACTAAAATCACTCTCTACTACTTGCTAGCTTGTTTGTTTTAAAGGGCAGCCTGAATTTATCTGGAATGCTTTTGGATATACTACTAGGCAAATCCATTTGTTGCCATTTATTGTATTCTCACAGAATCACAGAATGCTGGGGATTGGAAGGGACCTCAAAAGATCATCCAGTCCAATCCCCCTGCCAGAGCAGGAACCTAAATGAGATCACACAGGAAGGCGTCCAGGCGGGTCTTGAATGTCTCCAGAGAAGGAGACTCCACACCCTCCCTGGGCAGCCTGTCCCAGGGCTCTGGCACCCTCACTGGAAAGAAGTTTCTTCTCAAGTTTAAGGAGAACCTCCTGTGTTCCAGCTCACACCCATTGCCCCTTGTCCTACCATTGGGCATCACTGAGAAGAGCCTGGCTCCATCCTCATGACATTTGCCCTTTACATATTTGTAAACATTAATGAGGTCTCCCCTCAGTCTCCTCTTCTCCAAGCTAAAGAGCCCCAGCTCCCTCAGCCTTTCCTCAGCAGGGAGATGTTCCACTCCCTTCATCATCTTGGTGGCTCTGTGCTGGACTCTCTCCAGCAGTTCCCTGTCCTTCTTGAACTGTGGGTTCCAGAACTGGACACAATATTCCAGATGTGGCCTCACCAGGGCAGAGTAGAGGGGGAGGAGAACCTCTCTCGACCTACTAACCACAGACCTTCTAATGCACCCCAGGATGCCATTGGCCTTCCTGGCCACGAGGGCACAGTGCTGGCTCATGGTCATCCTGCTGTTCTCGTATTTATTGTTAACATGTTGGTCTCTGCATGATTAAGATGTTTCGCTACTTATTCATCCTAGAAAACCAGAGCAAACCAGGCTTGTGGGTGAAAAAGTGAAGGGATAAAACACACATCCTTCACCCTGCCCCCATGAGGTCCCAACCCATCTACTCAAATACATAACCAAACAAGTGTACTCCAAATATGAAAAGAGTAACTGTCATAACAAAGCCTTTAAAACCTCATTTTGATCTCACTGATGTGAGTAGGAGCAGCTGTGTTGCATGCTATTATAATGATCAGCTTTGTTTGCTTTACAATGGTATTTAATATCAGACTCTGACCCTTTGTTTCAAAGATCCTCCAATTTGGGTCCAAAATTTTTCTCTAAATGGAGTAAATAGTTTGAGACTTTTTTTCCTCCTTACTTCATTATCATTGCCTAAAAAAATTAGCTTATCATTTAGTATTTTTGGACATCCGGGATATTCTCTAAATATCACTGTCAAGAAATACTTCTATGGCCTCAGAAGAATACTCCTGGACTACACATGGTCTGTTATTCCATTAAAGCGCCAGCATCTTTGGAAATGCTAAAACGGGGGGCTGCAATGGAGCTACCCAGCAGTCACAGTCTGCACACCAAATCATTCCACTTGGCAACTATCAGCGCTGGTACGTTACTGACCACTTTACTCTCTCAATATTAACTCCTGGAGCGAGTGCTACAGCCTGCCAGGCGCTGGGGAATGGTTAACAGCCTTACGTACCCACGGATCGCTGACAGTGGCTCACCTCCTCCTGTCCTACTCCTGCTTCATCGGTGTTGAAAAGAATGTTTAACCTCTCTGGTTCTGACCTGTGCTAAATACTTAAGTTTGTTACCTAAACAACAACAAAACCCTTAAGAAAAAGTGGTATTTTCTATGCCTGTCTTTAAAAATCTAAGTACCAAGTGGCCTGACAACAAAGTTACCCCCAGATATGGAGGGAGAAGGCAAAGCTGACAACTGAGTTGTTTATACAAGCAACTGGTAACCTGAGAGACCTTAAAAGTTATTTTTATAGGAAAAATATCCGTTACCGGCTCAAAACTCCCACATATTCACTCCACCACCTGAGACTGAACCATTTCTGAAAATCTGAGGCACAGACCAGGCCCACGGAGCCTCAGTTCATCATCAGAGGAGTGCGGCTGGGACAGGGACCAGGCCAGAGGCTGCCATGGATGAGAGAGGTAATGCCCAGCCCCGGCAATGCCCCACAGCCGAACCCCGAACCCCGACATGGAGGTGGAGAAGCCCGTACCGGCGCTGAGTGAGGGGAGGCAGTGAAAGGCAGGGGGGTGTTTGGCTGCTGCCCCGGGCCAGACACCACAGCCCTTTCCAGCGTCCCTCGACTCGTCCAAGGCCTCCACAGGCGGCAGCGGCTTCTGTGAGGGGAGGCGGGGGCTGCCCAGGCCAGACACCAGGCCAGACACCACCGGTTCCCGCCCCACCCTCAGGCCGAGGTCTCCCCCCCGCCGTGTAACCCTCTGTCGCTTCCCTCACTCGGTGCCGGTGCTGTTACCGTACAGAACTTGCTCTCAAAGACTCGGTGGAAAAAGCCCAGCTACCTGAGAGACCCTCTGCTCCTCGGGGTGTTCAGGGAAGGGTGGAAGGCAGCTTTGCCCCCCGGTGAGCCGTTACCTGACCGTTGTCGCGGCGGGAACACACGCCAGCTCACAGCAAAGCCAGCATCTGTAACAGCGCTGCCGGAAACTTCTCAGGACAGGTTACAGCACTGTCATTTCCAATCACATTTTGAAATATTGTTCATTAATGTATGCAGTTCTGTTCTGAAGCCTCTGAATTCTTTTTCCTACTATTTATTTTAATAAGGTGCTCCGAAGTTTTCACAGGAAGCTGTTGCTAATTTTCAGCTTGGTTGCAACTGATCCTTTGATACACATTCGCTTGTGCTGAATTTCCTTTGCAAAACTAATTTTATCCCTGTATATTCTGAGCTTAATATACAGATGCTGCTGCACTTACCTATTTTATCTTACATACTCTCCATTTGCCCTTAATCTAGTTAGAAAGTTACTTAATCTAATACTTTACCCTGCTAGTGTTTGCTGCTCTGCTTCAGAGGCGAGTGAAAGATACTTTATGCCAAACAACCAAAATTATTTCCACATTAAAGAGCAAAATCAAGCAGCCCCTCTTCCCCCGTGCAGTGTGTGCCTCTGCTGCATACATATCCAGCTGCTCATTTCAATAACTACTTTACTTTATTTCTCCATTTCTTAAAGAAGTCAAAATTGTTTCTATCATTTCACTGAAACTACTCCCTTTTGCCTCAAATTGACATGCACTAAATCCCAGCAGGTTCTCTTCTGGGATCAGCTTTGCTGGAAAGTCCTTGCTCTGCACCAAAATGAAGTCTCAGCTAAACAACAGTTCAGTAACTGCTGACTTAATTTAGTGGCTGTCATCATGAAAAATGTGTAAGTATTAACCACTACAGGCAGCAGAATAGAGTTGTGTAAAAGTCTGTATATTATCACTCACAATAAATTATTTTTCTATCTGTACACTTATATTACTATTAGAATTCTTTTGTTTTCTGCTAAGCAACTTAAGTTCTATGTCAAGAAAATGCTTCCTTTTAAGTTGTGCTTAAGAACTCTGCTAAAACAAGACTCTAAATAACTATTTATACCTCCTCCCACTATGCAAAACAACTTATTTTAAAAGAAAGCCTAACAAAAAAAAAACCAAAACCATAAAAATCCATCCTACCCATATTAAAATGTTTGCAAGCCTTCAGTCAGTCCTAACACATACTTTCACTTAAAATACTTTGTATTAAATTGATCACTGTAACAAAACTCTTCATTAAGACTGCCTTATTTGACTACAGACACATACACATGGTAAGTAGCTCTCAATACCCTTATTCTCTATCCCTTTTTTTGGAATCTCTGTTTTGTGCCAGTTTTGCCCCATTCCTTGATGTGCAAAATATTCGAACGCCCTTGCACTGCATGTGACTCTGGAAAAAGGATCATCATCTCTTTAAAGTAGCCCAAACTCTCAGTTAACAAATTGGCATATTTTAAGTATTAAAACATCAACTTCTCTAGGCACTTAGTACGCCCACAAAGGATTACAAACACCGTATCTGTCATTTGACACAACTAGATTTTTTTCTGTTTACCTTTCAAGGGTTTTGCACGTTTGCTTGTGAAAAAAAGCAGAGCTAAGAGATCATGTTCAATGCTCGATTTTTCCTGTGCACATACACACATTTGATACATTTTTTTTATTTCAATTATATATTATCATTTGTTTAACTGTAGCAAATAGAACTAAGTGCGAGAAAACTAGTGTACTATGGAAAGAGCCAGGTGAATCAATAATATCCTCTCTTCAGACAGAAGGTTGGCAGAATAGAAGTTTTCTTTGTTACAAGACAGCAGAAAGGTTGTTTTGTTTTGTTTTTTTTTCCCTAGGACACTTCATCATGCCAAGGCTAGCAGCTAAAGGTTGAGAGGGTATGTGCCCCACGCAGATCACAGGATCACACAGTGCTTTGTCACCAGTGCACACCAGCACACTAGCTAGGGCACACAGTAGCAGGCAGAGGGGACAATACGCTTTTGTGTCTGCTCAAGTCCCCACTTAAAGCACTTACTTTACAATAAGCTCAGCAGACCCTGTTGGTAGGGTTGCTTTATCAATCAGGATGCGCGTTTGGCTCAGTACAGTATCTATGTTCCTTGAAATATCTAGGGCAAGGCACAATCCTTAAGGCAAGAAAGCTTAACTCCATTCACTCCACAAGCTACAGTCTAGTACACATATTTCCAGCTCAAGGTTGTTTGTGACATAGAATGATACCTGCTAAAAGAGCAGGAGAAGGCATAGGATCTGCAAAATACTAATTAGCCAGAATCATTTCAGAAGACCTGCAGTTAACAGCATCTGTGCTGCTTCTATCTGCTGGTAACAAACACAATGATGCTTGAACTACAAAGCAAAAGATGTATTAAAAACTACAAAAGCTTAGAAAACCCTCAATGACTACCTGCCCCACTAAAATAACTCTTTGTCTACATATTATTTATTAGAACATTTCATTTTTCATTTTACAAGTGAAATCTATAAAAATGTCACTACGGTGCTGTTGACAACAGATCCAACCAATTTGAAAATTCACTTCCAAGTTTTCATGTAATTCAACTGCATTGGCAAAAATGTGTGACAAATAAATTCATCTATACATATGCTGTGCTCAAATCTGTTACCAGCTATTGCTTTTATATCCAAATAAGAGATGTATGTACTCTAAACAAAAGGTACAAGTGTCCTTCGTCTTTGCATGAGAGAACCTGAAGTCAGCTTATTTAGGTAACATTGCTATTTTAAATAATTAGCAGTCATCCTCTTCTAACAGCTGAAGAGAACTGTTTTCAAATATCCACATGTTCCATGAAACACGAACTCACAACCAGTACTTATCATTTCAGCACAGCCCTCTAAGTGATACACATTTAAGCCACTAAGTAGCACTGCTGGGTTTGTGGTGTAGCTTTTTTGTTTGGTTGGTTTTGGTATCTTCAGTTTAACCCATCTTTTAACATCGTTAGACATTTAATTACCAGAAACTTCATGGTCTCTGGCAGAAAAATCAAAACTTTAGAGTAATAATTTTTAATAGCTAAAGACTACTCCATAGTAAATATTTATGTGATACATTAGTGAAGAAAAACTGCAAAATTAAACCACTAAAATTCCATTAAGCATCACTTTGTATCATCCTACAGACTTGATTACTCCTAGATCATAGAATGTGAGATTAATGTTAGGTTTACTCAATTTTCTATGCAAAATTATTTGAACAGTTCAAAACTACTCCACAACCTTTGGACCACGTGACCAGAAAAGCACTCAGACAACATAATAGATAGCTATTATTTTCAGTGCTGAAAATACATTTTGAACTGTGAAGAATGAGAATTGCTTGGTGACATTTTTTGAAAACCTGATCCACAACTTCATCCCACAACTTCAGCCACATGTCACTAGTTCTCTTCTGCCTCCCCCATCCATCTCTTTATGTTATATATATTCTTGAAGCACATTGCAAGAAGTGCTGTATCAACTGAGGGCCTGCCTGATTTTTCAGCAAGAATTCTCTTCCGAATATCAGACTTTAAACTCTACTTGATTGCTTATAATTAGACAAAATTATTATCCTGAGTGAGAATTCTCAGGATGAGAAGCAACTTAAAGATGTACTAGACATCCCCAGTCTTTTCACAGCTGTGCGTCCCAGCTAAAAATTACTGCTTTAAAAACTGAAAGAAGGCATTCTACAGCAATTTTTGTAGAACTGCAAACGTCAAGATTTTACTTGAGATTTAATTTCTGATTTTGTCTCCTTTCTTCATTATGAAGAAGGAAACTTCAGAGCCTGCAAAAATGCTTAGAACGGTCCTCTGTAGCTGTGGAAATATTAACCCCAGACACTTCACTGGACAATACCCTCTAACTGTCCTAAACTTAAAGACCTCAAATATACCATGGATGGAGACCAAATGTGGAGAAGAAAGTCTACAAGTTACAGGCTTGAGTATGACTGAACAACAGATCAAAACATCCAGTAAAAATCCAAGACTG
>NW_010326589.1:0-7236 GCF_000700745.2 Antrostomus carolinensis | reverse complement strand
ACAGCCTAGAAACAGTTGCGGACAAGGACCAAGTACAGTATTTTGTCCTGAGTCACTCTTCTGGGCTTCCTGATATCAGGTCACAGCTGCTGTCCTCTTTAATAAAATAATACACTGTTAATGAATCACACTGTAATAGGTATTTGGAAAGCAATTATGTTTCTTCAAATTTGAGATATGTTTTTAATTGCTAGTTTTAATTTGACATCTATTTCTTCCCTTATTTATTACATAAGTACAAAATATTTGTTCAGATTCATTCCTTCATCCTTTGGACAATGGAGCTGAAAATAAAAAAAGCTAGGAAAAATTCTGCTGCGTGCACACGTGGGCTTGATACATATACAATAGCAAATAAGTATCAGCAGAAGAATGAATAGTAACGAGCAGAATGTAATTAATGCCTGCACATCTTCTGGTCTCTAAGTAAAGCCATATCTGTCACCATAAGATGTTTTACAAACATTAGCAAACTAATGAGCAATGTAATACATCATTTGAGATGAGACAAAAGAAAGAAGTGCCTGTCTATAGCTCAGGATATCACAATTCACTAGATACTGCAGATGTTTTTATTCTTAATTCTGTAATACCTATTCCTGACCTAACCCAGAATTACAAAGTCATTTACCCAACAACTAACTAATCCAGGACACCTCCTCAGAAAAGCATTCAATTGGGCTATAAATCAGTAAAAGTGTTCAGAAGTATTTCCTACATCCTTTGTTCATATTAATTATGCATTTTATTCCTAGCTTTAAACTCTGCTGACTTCAGCTGCTATTCAATGGATCTTATATAACATACTGACATTACCATTGTTTGTTTCATCTTTTCTGCATAAAAATAAGCTGGCATTTTATTATTACTTTTTAGCATTCACTTACAGTGAAGGCATTTTAAATATTTTGTCCTTATTTGTTTGAATAAAAATCCACTTATTAAGTATTTTAGATGGAGAAAAAATTGCAAATTAATGGTAATTTAACTATTTGGGCAACTAGACCCACAGCAGATTTCACAAGAAAGGGCTTAGACTCAATTTTAGTAACAAGACTAGATTGAATATTTGCCCCAGAATAATTAGCTAGATGTTCACTGGATCAATAATGTTAATTAAACAGACAAGACTGAAGAGAACTGATGTCAATAAATATGCCAATATGTTAATAAAGACACCAATGCCACCTCTCTCCCCAAGGTAAATACAAACAAACATCTAGTTGGCTATTTCATTAATGCATTGCTGACTGAAGCAGTAAGTTACCACAGTTACAAAAAGCATATAATTTACACTCCCTGAGCAGATAATAAAGAAACCACAGCTGAGTTCCTGAGTTGTGGCTGCTTATGGCTTGGTAATCCCACTCCCTGGAAATGCCAGGGAGAACCTGGCTGCAGAACTCCTGCAATCTAGCTGCCTCTCGGAAACAACAGCGGTGGAACTTGCAAAGCAAGAACATACAGGGCTGTACCATGAGGTTTGGTGGGTTTTTTACCCTCCTCTTTTTCATCAACTTTAATACTACCATACTATATAGATCACCTCAATGTGGTGAATTGGGACGGAGCACCTGCTGCGTCAGGAACAGAATGAGTTGACTGTATTGAACTACCTGTATATCCATGAGTCACAGATCACCACAGCCTATTGAGGGGCAAGAATGATTGCCAACCTGCATTTACATGTTGCTGGGCTGCAGCAGCTCATGGCACTACTCCTGACATGCTGCATGAGGAGAAACAGCCCATGGCTAAAATCATGGGAACAGCCCTGGCCTGGGGCAAGGGCAAATGTCGATCTTTTGATGCTATAAAGCAGTCTGTGTCAAATTGATACCGGGGTTCCTATGCCAGAAGTTACATGTTATCCTTGACATCTCCAAGTCTTGCATTTTTATTAGTTTTTAAAACATATTTTCAACTTAGAGAAAAGTCAACAAAAGGATTTTTTTTAAAACACTCAGTAGTTTTGCGAATGTGAAAGCGGACACCAGTTTGGTGCCTTTCAGTGATGTAGAGTCCATCAACTCAATGATTTCAAATAAGAATGTTTCAGTGAAGTGATCAATGCTGAAGAAATGGAGGAAGAGAACAGTTCATGGCAAGCCTACACTTGAAGCTAGAACTTACAGAAGGAAAGCAATGCATTATATCAAACAGGGATTTCTTGGGAGAAAAAGCCCTGACAATCAATATACAGCATGCATATAGAACCAGTCCAACAGGCAATAAAACTTCTACAGCAACTGCACATGAAAAAAGCATCCGTAATATTCTCATCTGTTATCTGCAGAAAAAGCAAGAGGTTCAGGTATTTCAAATGTGTACAGCTTCAGAGCTACATCTGCAGAATTGCAGCAAGTTTAGGATAGGAACTTTGTGAGTTTTAAGACAATGGAAGTTTAAAAAAATCCACGTGTATTGCACTAAATATTCAAAAGCACCAATGTTCAGAGTATGTTGTTATTCCCTATGTTCTCCTGAAGCCCTGATTATTTGAGATGAGTCAATATTAACACAAGAATCTAAACAATGTGCTTCACAGTATGCTCTGTGCAGAGGCTTGAGTAATAAACCCACAGTACTCAGGTTTGAAACATCAAAACACCTTTCGCCCAAGAGGCAATCCCACATCCCAGCCACATCCAACGAGCAGTGCTTCCTCCTTTTCCTCCCCACTCAGCATTTACTTACCTGTTTCATATATGCCTCAACTTTGCACAGCAGAGAACTAATTTAGTACTTCTAAAAGGAGTGGAGAGACAACTAAAGCTACAAATACTTCACACAGGAGCTCAAATCAAAAGGCCATCAGGTCTCAAAAGTTTCTTTCCACAAGCATTTCACTAGTACACACTAAAAGACTTTTTTTTTTTTTAAAAAAAAAATTCACTAATACCTTTTTAGCTGCAAGTCAGGTCAAGTTATACAGAACTGTGGACAGTGGGAACTCTTTCAATATTCTGGTTTTTCCTCACTATAACACCACTCTGGTATAGTGTTCCTTTTGCTACCCTTCTCATTCTTCCCCAAATTTTGTTCATTTTTATAATGCAAATTAGGATTTGGACAAAGTAACTAGGTAAACCACAACTCCCAGCACTACCTTAAAATACGATTCATTTTCCCACCACAACTCTTCAGTTTATGACAAGCTTAGTTCTAAAAACAGCACGCAGCTCTCGGAAGTGCATAGTAGTGCCCAAAACATTCTCAGAGGAAAAAAACCTGAACTGGAATTGTCTAATTTTATTTTCTTTTTCCCTTCATGTGTGTGCTGGTTCTCTGATGCTTCTAATGTCTCTAGGGATTAGATACAGTTTCTTTGGTGAATTAAGAGTAAACGAAAAAACCAAGTACGCATCCTCTCAAGGTTCTTCTGCAAAAACCTTAACAAATGAAATGCACACGTGGTGTTTAGAGTATAAAAGATAACTGTATTCAAGTTTGCACACAGAAAATCCGTTTGCTTACAAGGACTACAGAATACGCACTTGTAGACACACAAAAAATCCCCCTTGAGTACCATTTGCCAGTTCTTTTTTCTGGCAGCAGACACTGTGGACTTGGCCAGCGTTCCTCAATGCAGCAGAGGCATCAGGCTGGTGAAACAGCTGCTCGTGCAGGCAGCCGGAGCAGGAGGAGCTGGCCAGCTTCTCCTCTGAGAGGCCTTTGGAAGCCAGCCACCATCCGAGCGTGCCTGCTTGAGAGCAGCTATACTGGATACTAATGACCTTGGGAATACAGGCCATTGAAGTGATGCTCTGCTAGAAGAATCCTAAAAACCTCTACAACAAGAAGCAAGCTATTGCCTCCCTTTTTTCTTCATACTTCAATCTGCGTAGCTCTCTTCAGTTATAAATATTAAAAGCAGATACTTAAGTAACTGAAACGACCTTTCAGACTCAC
The DNA here is from genome assembly GCF_000700745.2 of Antrostomus carolinensis. NCBI lineage: Eukaryota > Metazoa > Chordata > Aves > Caprimulgiformes > Caprimulgidae > Antrostomus > Antrostomus carolinensis. Next base: position 3,324 of record NW_010326589.1, on the reverse strand, counting down.
ACAAACAAATACGACAGCTCCTAGCAAGTGCCTGTTGTTAAATCCACAGAAATGGGTCATTTTCACAGGACAGCTTCAGCAGACTTTTGCATTTCAAGTTGAAATTTGACATATTGAGCAGTTCAACCTAGGGCAACATCTTTGAAAGTTTGAAGGAACAGGGTCAAGTCATGGAACATTTTTTATGATTATTTTAAACTCAGAAATTGTTTGAAACAACTTCAGAACAACTCTGATTCTACAATTGAGAATTATGAATACAGAAGAAATCCGGTATGTTCATCCCATTTCAATTCTGCTCCAGATACAGCAGCTACCTACTTGTTTTGATTAGTACCAATAATGTAAGAATAAGGACTGAGATGCTGCACTCCACGTAGTTACTAATTAGCTAGACCAGATAGACAGAAAATATTAAAATAATTACTTTTTTCTCCCCATTTTTATTTTCCTTATAAGCAAAATACTAGCCTCACGAAGTTACATCAATGAAGCCACATTTTCCCCTCTGTATTTCAGTATATTTCAAAAATATATTTACAGTAACAGGTTAATATTGCAACAGTAAAGTTTCAGTTACGACTCTAGATAGATGATGTGATGGCATCCTCTACAATGAGCTTCATTTGTTGAGGACTAAGTCAGCTCTGGTAGACGTGTTAACTGAAGGTGTTTAATGCTGATATTTTAGCCTGGGAATTAAGGTGTGCTCCCAGACTAGGTGAATTCACACTTCAGTGTTGGTCACAAAGCAGAGAGGGAAGCATCACTGGGATATAGGTCTTTCAGAAGGGACACAAATATAGCCTAACCAGAGAACAGGTATATCTTTAATGGTAACTGTAAGAATAATAGGAATGAACCAAAAATACCAATTAAACAAAGAAGCAAAAAAAAAAAAAAAAATCCAACAAAACCAAACCAAACAACCACCTGCCCAAACTTATCTTCAATTTTTGAAGCTATTGGGAGCCATGACTGCACACACTGACAGATTGTATGTTCTTTAAAGTAGAAAGGAATGGCACTAACACTCTGAAGCAGGACCTGCCTTTACTCCTTGAGCCAAAACCAGCCCAACCATCCAGCCATACCCGCTGAACTCCAGCCATTTATTTGTAAGAAGCCCAAGTTTGTGCCGATGGTTCCAGAGAGCAAGGCACTGAACCAGAATCACAGTCAGAGACATGCAATCAGTACTTATCCCACAAGAAAATAAAATAAAGGCACTTTTGCAAAGGTTTTCTTTATCAACGCTACTTTAAGTGATTTCTGAAAAAGAAATGTAAAGTACTTGCCATATTCTGAGTTTAGTAAACACACCATAACTGTGTATTTTCCTTAAGTTTTTTCCACAGTTTCTAAGACATAATTAATAACACAATTAGAATATATTACTATGAAGATGTTTTATTCAGCTCTTCCTGAAATTCAAAACAAGAACACTTCCAAATATATTTTTTATATATAATATGCAATTCTATGGGAGTATAAAACATAGAAATATTATAATGAATTCTAACCATAAGCCTCTTGAACATGTTTGTCTAAAACGAGTAGTCTCTTTCCTATGCAAATATCTGAAAATAGAACAGCACATTACCAAATAAATTTGTTGTATATTCGTGCAACCATTGTGGATTGCTAGTAAACATTCTGAACGGTAACCTCACCGCTGAGACATGTTTCAGTATGATGTTTTGAAAATCCAAGCACAAAATACCATAACAGCATTTAACTTACCATCTAATATTGTTTTAAAAAATAACTTTTAAAATGAAAAAAATGAGTAAGATACAACGTTCTTGAACTTCGTTTCTGACATGGGCTACAAGAATAAAGGTCTTGACAAAGCAGTGGCTCTCATGGACATTCCAAGTGTGCTCCATTCACTACTAGCATGCTTGGCAAAGCCTGTTTTATCCAGCCGATCACACTTACCACAGACCACCAAGAGATGCAGAGAGAAGGGTACAAAAAGAAAGGAAATTGGGGTTGTTTAGCCTGAAAGCAAGGGCACCTGGGGGGCCAACACCAGCTTTCCAATACCTGAGAAGAGGTTACTGAGGATGAGGGAGCCAAGCTCTTCACTGTGGTGCATAGCTGGGGAACGAGACAGCTGTCAGATTGAAGCAGGGGAGGTCCTGACTAAACAAGGCAATTTTTTTCCCTGTGAGGATAACTAAGCACTCGAACAGAGCCCCAGGGCAGTTACAAAATCTTCAGCTTTGGAAGTTTTCAGGTTCTGGCTGGACAAACCCTGAGCAAAGTGGTCTGATTTCAGTGTTGATCCTGCTTTGAGCAGGAGGTTGGAGTAGATGATCTCCAAGGTCACTTGAACTGGAACAATTCTGTGATTTGATCATATTCTGATTCTTCCCTAGTTTCCAAGAACTTACAGTTCAGTGACTCCCTAGCCACAGGAGCATCTTAGAGTTTAATAAGCCCAGCTAAGTCTTCCCTCCTTGACCATGTCTTTTCAATCCTTATGAACTCAATGTCCACAAATGGATAGAACAATGTTCTATGCCAGAGCATTGCAAAGCTTTATTATGCTTTACAGGAAAAAAAGGACTTCTATTTTCTTAATCAGCCTTCATTTTCTGCTCAGTAGCTATGATTACAGGAGAGGCTGAATGATTACTCTTACTCACTGTCTCTATAAACCTCTCAATCCTATTGACCTTTTGCGTTCCCCTCTCCCATCCCACCAGTCGCCCCTCCACAGGCTGAAGGGCAGCGTCGTTAATCATTCTTTGTAAGAAGCTATTCCTTGGATTGTTTCTGATTCTTTTCTCATCGTCTTTTACCACTCCACTGCAGTACAATATCTACAGATCAAGATTGCTTTTTTTTTTTTTTTTTTTAATGGTAAGAAATTAAGCAAAGAAGATTTTCAGTAAACAGGAAGAGCAGATGTCTTGCCCTATACAGCTGCCCTTCTGGAAAAAAAATAAAATAAAAAAACTATTTTCATGGTAAGCTCAACTTTTCACTTCCTTATATAAGCAGGATCATTGAAGGCCTATGAACAAAAATTATGGAAGGAACTTTACCAAGCAGATTATTAGGCTGCAACTTCCAGCTGTCTTTGGAGGTTCTCATTGCTTCTCTGTCCACGTAGAAGAGTGATGAGGACTAGGGCAATATGCCACCTTTGCTAGTCAAAAGGAAAACAGATGGTACTGGAGGCTGTATCACAGTTACAGTAGGTAAATCTGTTCTGTTTTCATAGGCTGTAAAATTTGCTAGGTGAATTTCAAAAAAGAATGCCTATTAATTCAGGTTTTGCAAGCCCAAATAGTATAGGGGGTATGTGTGTAT